>NC_041383.1:362760601-362898771 GCF_002162155.2 Triticum dicoccoides
TGAAGAACAACAACGGAAAGAGTGAAGACAATGCAAAGTTGAAGAATTTGAAAAACTGAGGAATTTCAAAAATGACGAAAAATTCAAATTGAAGATTTTCAACTTTGGTTGGCGGCGTAATCCACCGTATAAGAAAGCTGATTTCAGACACCGCGTACAATTCTCGTAGGGTTCTAAGAATCAGTTTCTTCATTAATTTCTTCACACTTAGAGGGTTAGTCTTCATTGATTGAAGAAAAACGTTACTTCGTGTGTTGCACATCTAAGTCATCAAGTGTTAGGATGTGTGTCCTTTTCAAAGAACATATGAAGATTCTAAGATATTAGCTCACACCGCAACTTGCTAAATATCTTCTCATCCAAGGGCTTAGTGAAGATATCGGCCAGCTGGTCTTCAGTATTTGCATAGTCAATGGAGATGTCTCCCTTCAACACATGGTCACGAAGAAAATGATGACGAATCTAGATGTGCTTTGTCTTCGAGTGCTGAACTGGGTTGTGAGCAATCTTGATAGCACTCTCATTGTCGCAGTAGAGAGGCACATTCTTCACGTTGATGCCATAGTCCTTGAGTGTTTGATTCGTCCATAGTAATTGAGCACAGCAAGATCTAGCAGCAATGTTCTCAGCTTCTGCAGTGGAGAGTGATACACAGTTCTGCTTCTTCGAGGACCAACATACCAGGGATCGTCCGTGGAAATGACATGTGCCTGACGTTAACTTTTGGTCCACCCGATCGCCAGCATAGTCAGAGTCTGAATATCCAATGAGATCAAATGAAGAGCCCTTAGGATACCATAATCCAAGTGTTGGTATGTGAGCTAGATATCGAAGAATATGCTTCACAGCCTTATGGTGTGATTCCTTCGGTGTAGCTTGAAATCGGGCACACATGCAAACACTAAGCATAATATCTGGCCTAGATGCACATAGGTACAATAAAGAGCCAATCATGGAGCGGTAAACCTTTTGATCGAAGTCTTTACCATTTTCATCAATGCGTAGATGGCCATTTGTGGGCATAGGAATTTTGACGCCTTTGCAATCTTGCATGTTGAATTTCCTCAACACATCCTTGAGGTATTTCTCCTAAGATATGAATATGCCATTGTATTGTTGACGAATCTGAAGACCTATGAAGAATTTCAATTCTCCCATCATAGACATTTGATATTCTTCACTCATCATATAGGCAAATTCATCAATGTAACGTTGGTTAGTGATACATCCATTTTGCATCATGCTTTTATATCAATATTTATTGCATTATGGGCTGTTATTACACATTATATCTCAATACTTATGGCTACTCTCTCTTATTTTACAAGGTTTACCATGAAGAGGGGGAATGCCGGCAGCTGGAATTCTGGCTGGAAAAGGAGCAAACATTAGAAACCTATTCTGCACAGCTCCAAATGTCCTGCAACTCCACGAAACATCTTTTTGGAATTTATAAGAATTATTGAGCGAAATAAATACACCAGGGGGCCCACACCCTGTCCAGGAGACAGGAGGGCGCGCCCCCCCTACAGGGCGCGCTCCCCTATCTCATGGGCCCCCTGGTGGGCCTCCGGTGTCCATCTTCTGCTATATCAGAGCTTTTACCCTGTAAAAAATCGGGGGCAAGCTTACGGGACAAAACTCCACCGCCACGAGGCGGAACCTTGGCGGAATCAATCTAGGGCTCTGGCGGAGCTGTTCTGCTGGGGACACTTCCCTCCGGGAGGGGGAAATCATCACCAACGTCAGCACCAACAATCCTGTCATCGGGAGCGGGTCAATCTCCATCAACATCTTCACCAGCACCATCTCTTCTCAAAACCCTAGTTCATCTCTTGTATCCAATCTTGTATCAAAACCACAAATTGGTACCTGTGGGTTGCTAGTAGTGTTGATTACTCCTTGTAGTTGATGCTAATTGGTTTACTTGGTGGAAGATCATATGTTCAGATCATTTATGCATATTATTACTCCTCTGATTATGAATATGAATATGCTTTGTGAGTAGTTACGTTTGTTCCTGAGGACATGGGTGAAGTCTTGCTATTAGTAGTCATGTGAATTTGGTATTCCTTCGATATTTTGATGAGATGTATGTTGTCTTTTCCTCGAGTGGTGTTATTTGAACATCGACTACATGACACTTCACCATTATTTGGGCCTAGAGGAAGGCATGGGGAAGTAATAAGTAGATGATGGTTTGCTAGAGTGACAGAAGCTTAAACCCTAGTTTATGCGTTGCTTCGTTAGGGGCTGATTTGGATCCATATGTTTAATGTTGTGGTTAGGTTTACCTTAATACTTCTTTTGTAGTTGCGGATGCTTGCAATAGGGTTTAATCATAAGTGGGATACTTGTCCAAGTTAGGGCAGTAACCAAGCACCGGTCCACCCACATACCAAATTATCAAAGTACCGAACGCGAATCATATGAACGCGATGAAAACTAGCTTGACGATAATTCCCATGTGTCCTCGGGAACTCCTTTCTCATTATTAGAATTCGTCGAGGCTTATACTTTGCTACATAAAGGATTGGGCCACCTTGCTGCACTTTCTTTACTTTATTTACTTTTTACTCGTTGCCATTTATCTTATGACAAAACTATCTATCATCTACAATTTCAGTACTTGCAGAGAAAACCTTACCGAAAACCGCTTATCATTTCCTTCTGCTCCTCGTTGGGTTCGACACTCTTACTTGTCGAAATGACTACGATTGATCCCCTACACTTGTGGGTCATCAAGACTCTTTTCTAGCGCTGTTGCCGGGGAGTGTAGCGCTTTTGGTGAGTGGAACTTGGTAAGGAAACATTTATATAGTATGCTGAAATTTTCTATTACTTGTCATTATGGAAACTAATCCTTTGAGGGGCTTGTTTGGGGTATGTTCACCCCAACCAGAAGAGCAAAGAGTTGCTCCTCAACCTACTGAACTTTACGAAAATATTTAGTTTGAGATTCCTTCGGGTATGATAGAGGAACTGCTAGCTAATCCATTTGCATGAGACGGAACATTGCATCCCGATTTACACCTTATCTTTGTGGATGAAGTTTGTGGATTATTTAAGATTGCAGGTATTCCCGATGATGTTGTCAAAAGGAAGGTCTTCCCTTTATCTTTGAAGGGAGATGCATTGACATGGTATAGGCTATCTGATGATACGAGATCTTGGAATTATAAGCGATTGAAGTTGGAATTTCATGAGAAGTTCTATCCTATGCATCTTGTTCATCGTGATCGTAATTACATATATAATTTCTGCCCTCGCGAAGGAGAAAGCATCGCTCAAGCTTGGGGGAGGCTTAAGTCAATGTTATATTCATGCCCCAATCATGAGCTCTCTCGGGAAATGATTATTCAGAACTTTTATGCTCGGCTTTCTCTAGATAATCGCAACCTGCTCGATACTTCCTATGTTGGTTCTTATAGGCTGAAGACTATTGATTTCAAATGGGACTTATTGGAAAGAATTAAACGCAACTCTGAAGATTGGGGTTCCGATGATGGTAAGGAGTCAGGTATGACACCTAAGTTCGATTGTGTTAAATCTTTTATGGATACCGATGCTTTTCGTGGATTTAGCGCTAAGTAAGGACTTGACTCTGAAATAGTAGCTTCTTTCTGTGAATCTTTTGCTACTCACGTTGATCTCCCTAAAGATAAGTTTTTAAAATATAATCCTCCTGTTGAAGTGAAAGTAGTTGCACCTATTACAGTCAAAGAAAAGACTATTACCTATAGTGATCCTATTGTTCCTACTACTTATGTTGAAAAACCTCCTTTTCCTGTTAGGATAAAGGATCATGCTAAAGCTTCGACTGTTGTTCGTAAGAGTAATACTAGGACTTATACACCTCCTGAGCAAATTAATGTTGAACCTAGTATTGCTATGGTTAAAGATCTCTTAGCTGATGATTTAGATGGCCATGTTATTTATTTTTGTGGTGAGACTGCTAATATTGCTAGACCAGATACTAAGACACGTAGACCTGTTGTAGGCATGCATGTTATTTCTGTTAAAATAGGAGATCATTGTTATCATGGCTTATGTGATATGGGTGCTAGTGCTAGTGCAATACCTTATACCTTATATCAAGAAATTATGCATGACATTGCACCCATTGAATTAGAAGACATTGATGTTACTATTAAGCATGCTAATAGGGATACCATTAAACCCTTTGGGATTGTTAGAGATGTTGAAATTTTGTGTGGGAAGGTTAAATACCCTGCTGATTTTCTTGTTCTTGGTTCCCCAGAAGATGAATTTTGTCCCATTATTTTTGGTAGACCCTTCTTGGATACGGCTAGTGCTAAGATTAATTGTGAAAAGAATATTGTCACTGTGGGCATAGATGGTATGTCTCATGAGTTAATTTCGCTAAGTTCAGTAGACAACCTCACGATAGGGAACCACCTAGTAAGGATGATATTATTGGTCTTGCTTCCATTGTTGTTCCTCCAACTGATCCGTTAGAACAATATTTGCTAGACCATGAGAACGATATGTTTATGAAGGAAAGAGAGGAAATAGATGAAGTGTTCCTTAAACAGGAACCTATGCAGAAACATAACCTTCCCATTGAAATTCTTGGGGATCCCCCTCCACCCAAGGGTGATCCCATGTTTGAACTCAAACCATTACTTGATAATCTTAAGTATGCTTATCTTGATGAAAAGGAAATATATCCTGTTATTATTAGTGCTAACCTTTCAGAGAAAGAAGAAGAAAGATTATTGAAAACTCTGAAGAAGCACCGAGCAGCTATTGGATACACTCTGGATGATCTTAAGGGCATTAGTCCCACATTATGCCAACACAAAATTACAATGGAAAAAGATGCCAAACCAGTTAGAGATCCTCAAAGACGATTAAATCCCAAGATGAAGGAAGTAGTAAGAAAGGAGATACTAAAGGTCCTTGAGGCAGGTATTATTTATCCAGTTGCTGATAGTGAATGGGTAAGCCCTTTCCATTGTGTTCCTAAAAAGGGAGGCATTACCGTTGTTCCTAATGATAAAGATGAATTGATCCCGCAAAGAATTATTATAGGTTATAGGATGGTAATTGATTTCCGTAAGTTAAATAAAGCTACTAAGAAAGATCATTACCCTTTACCTTTTATTGATCAAATGCTAGAAAGACTATCCAAACACACACATTTCTGCTTTTTAGATGATTATTCTGGCTTCTCTCAAATACCCATGTCAGCGAAGGATCAATCTAAAACTACTTTTACTTGCCCTTTTGGTACTTTTGCTTATAGAAATATGCCTTTTGGATTATGTAATGCACCTGCTACCTTTCAAAGATGCATGATGGCTATATTCTCTAATTTTTGTGAAAATATTTGTGAGGTGTTCATGCATGACTTTTCCATTTATGGATCCTCTTTTGATGATTGTTTGAGCAACCTTGATCGAGTTTTGCAGAGATGCGAAGACACTAGTCTCGTCCTAAATTGGGAAAAGTGTCACTTTATGGTTAATGAAGGCATTGTCTTGGGGCATAAGATTTCCGAGAGAGGTATTGAAGTTGACAAAACCAAGGTTGATGCTATTGAAAAGATGCCATGTCCCAAGGACATAAAAGGTATAAGAAGTTTCCTTGGGCATGCCGGTTTTTATAGGAGGTTCATTAAGTTCTTTTCTAAAATCTCTAGGCCCCTGACTAATTTATTGGCAAAATATATTCCTTTTGTCTTTGATGATGATTGTGTAGAAGCATTTGAAATACGTAAGAAAGCTTTGAGCACTGCACCTATGTTCAGCCACCTGATTGGGATTTACCTTTTGAAATTATGTGTGATGCTAGTGATTATGTTGTAGGTGTTGTTCTAGGGCAAAGAGTCGATAAGAAATTGAATGTTATCCAGTATGCTAGTAAGACTCTTGAAACTGCCTAGAGAAATTATGCTACTACAGAAAAAGAGTTCTTAGCAGTTGTGTTTGCATGTGATAAGTTTAGACCTTATATTGTTGATTCCAAAGTTACTATTCACGCGGATCATGCTGCTATTAAATATCTTATGGAAAAGAAAGATGCTAAGCCTAGACTCATTAGATGGGTTCTCTTGCTCCAGGAATTTGACTTGCATATTATTGATAGAAAGGGAGCTGAGAACCCCGTTGCAGATAACTTGTCTAGATTAGAGAATGTTCTTGATGACCCACTGCCTATTAATGATAGCTTTCCTGATGAACAATTAGCGGTCGTTAATACTTCTCGTACTCCTCCTTGGTATGTTGATTATGCTAATTACATTGTTGCTAAATTTATACCACCTAGTTTCACATACCATCAAAAGAAAAAGTTCTTTTATGATTTAAGACATTACTTCTGGGATGATCCACACCTTTATAAAGGAGTAGATGGTGTTATTAGACGTTGTGTGCCTGAGCATGAACATGAACACATCATATGCAAGTGTCACTCTGAATCCTATGGAGGACCCCACGCTGGAGATAGAACTGCACACAAGGTACTACAATCTGGTTTTTATTGGCCTACTCTCTTCAAAGATGCTCGTAAGTTTGTCTTATCTTGTGATGAATGTCAAAGAATAGGTAACATTAGTAGACGTCAAGAAATTCCTATGAATTATTCTCTTGTTATTGAACCGTTTGATGTTTGGGGCTTTGATTATATGGGACCTTTTCCTGCCTCTAATGGTTATACACATATTTTAGTTGTTGTTGATTACGTTACTAAGTGGGTAGAAGCTATTCCAACTAGTAGTGTTGATCATAACACCTCTATTAAAATGCTTAAAGAAGTTATTTTTCCGAGGTTTGGAGTCCCTAGATATCTTATGACTGATGGTGGTTCACATTTTATTCATGGTGCTTTCCGTAAGATGCTTGCTAAGTATGATGTCAATCATAGACTCGCATCTCCTTATCATCCGCAGTCTAGTGGTCAAGTAGAGTTGAGCAATAGAGAGCTCAAATTAATTTTGCAAAAGACTGTGAATAGATCTAGAAAGAATTGGTCCAAAAAACTTGATGATGCATTATGGGCTTACAGAACTGCATACCATAATCCTATGGGTATGTCTCCTTATAAGATGGTTTATGGAAAAGCGTGTCATTTACCTCTTGAACTTGAACATAAGGCATATTGGGCTATCAAAGAGCTCAATTATGACTTCAAACTTGCCGGTGAGAAGAGGTTGTTTGATATTAGCTTACCTGATGAATGGAGAACCCAAGCATATGAGAATGCCAAGCTATTCAAAGAAAAAGTCAAACGCTGGCATGATAAAAGGATAGAAAAGCGTGAGTTTAACGTAGGAGATTATGTGTTATTATTCAACTCTCGTTTAAGATTTTTTGCAGGAAAACTTCTCTCAAAATGGGAAGGTCCCTACGTTATCGAGGAGGTCTATCATTCTGGTGCTATAAAATCAACAACTTCGAAGGCACAAGTCCAAGGGTGGTAAATGGTCAAAGAATTAAACATTATATTTCAGGTAATCCTATCAATGTTGAAACTAATATTATTGAAAGCGTAACCCCTGAGGGATACATAAGGGACACTTTCCAGAACGTTCCAGACTCCGAAAAGGTATAGGTATGTGGTACGGTAAGTAAACCAACTCCAAAACAACTCCAAAGGCAATTTTTATTAGTTTTGGAATACTTAAGAATTTTAGGAAGAAAGAAGTAGTCCCAAAGGGACACGAGGCCCCCACGAGAGTGGAGGGCGCCCCCCCCCCTACTGGGCGTGCCCCCCTGTCTCGTGGGCGCCTTGTGTGCCTCCTGGACTCCGTTTTCTTGCACATTACGTATTTTGGTCGATAGAAATTCATTATATATACTCCCGAAGGTTTTGACCACCGTATCACGCAAATATCCTCTGTTTTCGTTTCGAGCTGTTTCTGTTTCAGATCTAGAGCATCATGACGTCTCCAAGCGCTCCCAAGGACAAGTTTTTCGAGAGGGTTATCAACCCCTATCTCGCGGAGGTGCTGCAACACCCTCAAACCATTGAGATACGTGAGGGGGTGCTGCACATCCGCGATGTGGAGGGACCAAGGCGTACCGGGAGCGTGGAGACAAAGCTCGAAGCCGTGGAGCAGCAAGTTTTCAAGTGTCAAGGGATGGTGGAGCGTGGACTCAACGCCAACCAGATGATGATCACGGAGTTCACCAACAACCACAAGCTGGATGCCAAAGTCGTTGTGGAGACCATCTTCAAGCTTCAAGAGAAAATCGAGCACCTCCAAGCCCAGATCTATGACCCACAAAACCAGAACTGTGAGTATGAATATAGATTCAAGAGGATGAGTTTGGCTGCAGATTTAAGGATCCTGGAGACTCGATCATCCTTCTATGATGGAGAGCGTATGCCTTCGAATACGAACGACAAGCCTACATCATGAACAACTCCTACTTCACTACCTCTGAGGACATAATCACATGGGTATGGGCACTCCCCTTGGCAACTACCAAGCTTGGGGGAGGAGCCCCGGTATCGTATCGCCATCACACTCCTATCTTTATCGTTTTATTTAGTTCGATCCTTTTAGTAGTATCTTGATCTAGTAGATTGAAGTTTTGATATCAAGTAGTTTGAGTTTTGCTTTGTGATCTCTTTTTGTAACCGAGTCCGTGAGCTATCTATAATAATGATTAGTGTTGAGTCAAGGGCTTTGCTATGTTGCTATGATCTTGAGAAAGTAGAAAGAATAAAAGAGTTCATATTGATCTTATGGATAGTGATAACTTCACACATAGAAAGTGTGAGGCATAAAAATTGTTGAGAGTTGATGAACGTAGTTTTGGTCATCGTTGCAATTAATATGAAGTGATAAGGAAAGAGGAGTTCACATACAAATATATTATCTTGGACACCTTTTTATAATTGGGAGCACTCATTAGGTATGACATGCTAAAAGAGTTGACGTTGGACAAGGAAGACAACATAATGGTTTATGTTTTCACGCATCCCAGTTAAAGTATATTGTCATTAACCTTCCAAACATGTTGAGCTTGCCTTTCTCCCTCATGCTAGCCAAATTCCTTGCACCAAGTAGAGATACTACTTGTGCTTCCAAATACCCTTAAACCCAGTTTTGCCATGAGAGTCCAGCATACCTACCTATGGGTTGAGTAAGATCCTTCAAGTAAGTTGTCATTTTGCAAGCAATAAAAAATGCTATCTAAATATGTTTGACTTAGTGCAGCGAAAATAATCTTTGTACGAACTTGTTGTGGAAGTAATAAAAGCGATGTACTGCATGATAAAGGTCCACATACAAGGGGCAATATAAAGTGACGTTCTTTTGCATTAAGATTTTGTGCATTAACCCTAAATGCACATGACAACCTCTGCTTCCCTCTGCGAAGGGCCTATCTTTTACTTTATGCTTGAGTCAAGGTGATCCTCACCTTTCCCTTTTTCATTTTATCCTTTGGCAAGCTCCTCGTGCTTGAAAGATCAGGATATATATATCCAATTTGATGTTAGTTAGCATGGGCTATTATTGTTGACATCACCTAAAGGTGAATACGTTGGGAGGCAACACAATAAGCCCCTATCTTTCTCAGTGTCCGGCTAAAACTCCATAACCAAAAGTATTGCGTGAGTGTTAGCAATTATAGAAGACTACAAGATAGTTGAGTAAGTGATCTTGCTGAAAAGCTCTTTTGTTGAATCTTTCTAATGTTACGATATATTGCAATTGCTTCAATGACTGAGACAATAGTTTGTTAGTTCCCAATGAAGTTTTTGAACCATACTTGACATTTTGAATTGATTGTTACTTGAGCATAAGAAATCATACGATAAAATCTATATATGTTGCTGTTATAAGAATGATCATGATGCCCTCACGTCCGTATTTTATTTTTATCGACACCTCTGTAACGCCCCGAGACCGACGCTCCAGAAGACTCCCAGCTATTCTGAGTTTCGTCGTGTGTTTTATTTTTGTCTGTTGCATTTTTTCATGTCATCTCTTGCATTGCATCATGCCATCATGCCATTTAATTTTTAAAACTCAACTAAATAAATTGCATAGATCTTTTGATCTATTTAAACTGAGGGAACTCACATGGTGACTTCTCTTTATAACATATCCTCCAATATTAGGGAGCTATATTAAATATTTCTTTATTTCAGAAATCACCAAAACACACTTGCAAAATAATTTCGTTCCTTTTCTGCTTCAAGTTTGGTCTCTCTAACCTTGCCAATAATTATTTCATCATTTTCCGGAGCTCCACCAAAAATCCGAACATTTTTGGACCTTCCCAAACCCTCACTTCCGTTCAAACCCATTTGAATTAAATTCAAATGAGTTTGAATTTAAATCTTGCATTCGTGGCCTTTCTATTTTTCTTGGAACGAGCATATTTTTGCGAGTCCGGGAAAATTATCCCCATGCGCAAATCTTCCCCCTAACCTCTCTTTCTTTTCTTTCTTTTCTCTGTTCTGTTTTTTATTCATTAGAGAGAGGGAGAAGAAGCCCTGCAGCCAGGCAAGCCTTCCTAACCTCTCCAGCCGCAGCCAGCCGCAGCCAGCCGCAGCCCACTATCTAAGCCGGCCCAAGGCCCACCTAACGCCTCTCCTAACCCTAGCCCGCAGCACTCTCTCCCTGATCCCTTCTCCTCTCCCTCGACTCCCTCCAGCGCCGCAACCCCAGGATCCCGATCCCCATCTCTCCCTCTCCTCGCGCTCGACTGCTCCCCCGCTCCATCCTCTCGATCCCCTCGCTCCTCGCGCCTCCGCCTCCGCCCAAGGCCTCGCCCTTCTCCCCCGTGAGCCCACCATGGTGCCCACAGCCGTCTCCCTCCTTGATGCCGGCGAGTCCACGCCGAGCAGGAGCCGCGCCGTCTTCTTCACCTCCCGCCCGCGTCCCTTTGCTGCCTTGTCGCCGTCGGGCTGCGCCACACGCCCAACCTCCTCCCTCGCCTGCGGCCTCCTCCTCGTCGCCTCTGCGCGCGACCCTGCTGCCGTGCTGCTCCTCACCCGCGCGTCTCCTGGTCCAGCCAGCCACCGGAGCCCCGCAGGTCCGCGCCGGCGCCTCCTCCGCATCGAGCCAGGGAGTGGTGCTCCCTGCGCCTGGTCCCCCTCGCCCCTTGCCACCTCCTCCGTTGGTGGAGACCACTAGGAGCTCCACCAGGAGCCCGGAGCCCCGCCGTCAAGATCCATGCCGCACCCCTGCATCCTGCGCCAGCATCCAGCAGCTCGAGCTGTTGTCACGATGCCTACCCGAACAGGAGCAATTTTGGATCGCCAAGTCCCCTTCAGATTCATCAAGACCTTCATGTGCAACTACACCCGATGATGCAACAAGTACCCCGACAATGTCTACATCTACACCGCCAAGACCGGACCGACAAGTACCCCAACGTCGCGTGTACCACTACCGTCGACATGAACATCTACGAAAATGTGTACAACTACCGTCGCCACGTGAACAATGACTTCCACTACGCCGTGTACGACTACTTCACACGACGACCGTTGCGAGACCATCTACTTCCTCTACACCACTCCGAAACGCACGCTTCGAAGGTATAACCCCGAGATGACCGCCCGAGAACGAATGCTTTGTTGTATGAGATGTACCATATGTTTGCACCGTGACCGAATCGTCCTTGCGATGCCCCTCTTTTGCCATGCCACCAACCCATGGGAACCCGGAATCCGGGATCACCCCACCATCTTGCATGTTGCGCTCGTCCACACTTTCTTTTGCACCGGTATCTCCGTGAGCTACCGGAACCGATATGTTGCCATGGCACCATTTCCATTTCGCCGCCGTGGCACCTTTTTCCTTCCGCCATGGCGACAAATGCCTCGTAACATGTTCATGTCAACGTTTTCATAAAAAATGTATAAAACTTGCATATGTCATCCGCATCATGATAACAACATTTAAATGCTTAAAATTGTGTTTGCTTTAAACTACTAAATGACATGGGGACTTTCCGGAATTGTTGTTTGTTGTTCCGGCCTCATTTAAACTTGCATAAATTGTTAGTTTAATTATGCTTCACCTCTTGCCATGTTTAACAACATTTAATAATGTTCGGTACATAAACGAGAGTGAACTAAATAATTGATGTGGTGTTCCGTCAATATGCAACTCATTGCATATTGAGTTCCACTTAACTTTGTAGTATCGTTTGTTGCACTTTGCCATGCCTCATTAAACCGGACATGCATCATACTTGTTTGTGCATCATGCCATGTTTATGTGATGGTTGTTTACTATGTCGTTTGCTTCTTTCCGGTTGCGCTTCTCCTTGATAGTTCCGGTTACGTTGTGATTGTGAGGATCTATTCGTCTACATCCGTTTGTCTTCTTCATGGCCTCGTTCTTCTTCCTTGCGAGATTTCAGGCAAGACGACCTTTACCCTCGATATCACTTCTATCTTTGCTTGCTAGTTGCTTCATTCTATCGCTATGATGCGCTGCCTATCACTTGTTTACCATGCCTCCCATATTGCCATGTCAGCCTCTAACCTTTTCACCCTTCCTAGCAAACCGTTGCTTGGCTATGTTACCACTTTGCTCAGCCCCTCTTATAGCGTTGTTAGTTGCAGGTGAAGTTGAAGAATGCTCCATGATGGACAGGATTATGATTGGGATATCACAATATCTTCTTATATTATTAATGCATCTATATATTTGGTAAAGGGTGGAAGACTCGGCCTTATGCCTGGTGTTTTGTTCCACTCTTGCCGCCCTAGTTTCCGTCATACCGGTGTTATGTTCCCGGATTTTGCGTTCCTTACACGGTTGGGTGATTTATGGGACCCCCTTGACAGTTCGCTTTGAATAAAACTCCTCCAGCAAGGCCCAACCTTGGTTTTAACATTTGCCTACCTAAGCCTTTTTCCCTTGGGTTCTGCAGACTCAAGGGTCATCTTTATTTTACCCCCCGGGCCAGTGCTCGTCGTGAGTGTTGGTCCAACCTGTCAACCGCCAGTGGCCACCAGGGGCAACTCTGGGCTGGCCTACCGGAAGTTTGGACAATCCGGTGTGCCCTGAGAACGAGATATGTGCAGCTCCTATCGGGATTTGTCGGCACAGCGGGAGGCTTTGCTGGTCTTGTTTTACCATTGTCGAAATGTCTTGTAAACCGGGATTCCGAGTCTGATCGGGTCTTCCTGGGAGAAGGTCTATTCCTTCGTTGATCACGAGAGCTTGTCATGGGCTAAGTTGGGACACCCCTGCAGGGTACAATCTTTCGAAAGCCGTGCCTGCGGTTATAGGCAGATGGGAATTTGTTAATGTCCGGTTGTAGATAACTTGACACTAGATCTTAATTAAAATGCATCAACCGCGTGTGTAGCCGTGATGGTCTCTTTTCGGCGGAGTCCGGGAAGTGAACACGGTTTCGGGTTATGTTTGACGTAAGTAGGAGTTCAGGATCACTTCTTGATCATTGCTAGCTTCACGACCGTTCCATTTGCTCTCTTCTCGCTCTTATTTGCGTATGTTAGCCACCTTATATGCTAGTCGCTGCTGCAACCTCACCACTTTACCACTTCCTACCCTTAAGCTTAAATAGTCTTGATCTCGCGAGTTTTGAGATTGCTGAGTCCTGATGACTCACCAGATACTATCACAACAGTTGCAGGTGCCGACGATACCAGTGCAGATGATGCAACCGAGCTCAGATGGGAGCTCAACGAAGATCTTAGTTGTTGCTATGTTTCGTTTCATGTTGATCAGTAGTGGAGCCCAGTCGGGATGATAGGGGATCTAGCAGTTGGGTTATCTTCTTTTCTTTTGGCTTCGTTCGTAGTCGGGCTATGTGTGTACTTTGAATGATGTATGATTATTTATGTTCATTGTGTGAAGTGGAGATTGTAAGCCAACTCTTTATCCCATTCTTATTCATTACATGGGATTGTGTGAAAATGACCCTTCTTGCGACAAAACCACCATGCGGTTATGCCTCTAAGTCGTGCTTCGACATGTGGGAGATATAGCCGCATCATGGGTGTTACAAGTTGGTAATCAGAGCCATCCCCGACTTAGGAGCCCCCTGCTTGATTGTTTGCTGGCGTTGTTGAGTCTAGAACAAAAATGTTTTGAGTCTTAGGATTATATATATCGGAGAGTAGGATTCTTTTTACTCCTCAATCCCTTCATCGCTCTGGTGAGGTCTCCTGACGTGGATGTTTTGTCTTTCCTCTCCTCAAATTTCACTAAATTTTTTTTAGGATCACGCGGGTATCTTGGAATCGTTTCGATGGTTTTGTGATGAGAACATTGTTCTTGGTGCCTCCTATCTATTATGTGGCATTGACCCGGGGAATTGAGCTCCGAGGTGTCGTCGTCACAATTTTATCGTTGCAGTTCTGGAATACCTGAGTTTTGCCGACATCGAAAATCTCTTTTATGCAGTTGTTGGTGAGATAACCTCGACGTCATCTAGTACTGGGGAGTTCGGGAGTATTGCCATAACTCGTATAATGGATGCTTTTCGAAGGTTGAGGTACATGATTTCCGAAGGTTTCTTGGTTATGTGTTGACGGATGGATACAGCTTGGATGTAGGGATTGTTAGTTTTGGGTGAGATATATATTGCTTCCCCTGTATCCCCAACACCAGATTGCATAACCAGAAAGTTTCGAGAGTTTTATAGGTGGGAATTCAAGTAGCTCCTAGAATATCTTTTCGACAGATGCATGATATGAGATTGGGGTTTGACGTCTAGTGGTCCGCCTTTCCACGGTCATTTTTACAGTGGTCTCATTGTGTCTTAAAGATCCCTTGGCTATGCTGGTTCGGGGACACTTCGTATGTCATGTGCACTGCCTTGTACATGATGGTGCTGTACACTCGAGCCCGTGTGGGCCCCACCACGAAAACTTCGGACGAAATCTCTATCATATGTTTTTTCCGGCTTATTCTGCAAGCCAAATCCTTTGTTTTGTTTTATTTGTGGTATTCAAGTTGCTTCGAAGTCAAATGTTGAATCCATACCTTCCCTAAATGATGTTCTCATATTGTTATGTGAATACTAATCCTTCTTCATCATCGAGATTGTCATGTCAATTCTTTCTGACCGGTGTGCTTCTCTTCAAGTGGATCCGAACATTTCAACATTCGCAAGATCAATTCTAAGTTTTTCTCAACGGTATCCATTCCATCTGCCCCAAGTTGCCTTTGTTTTCCCGCCCTCCCACCCTTTTTTTCAAGGACTCAGATATCTTAATCAAGTATCCATCTTATGGATGTGAAGTTCCTCCATTCTTTTCAATCAATGTTCTTACCCGGTGATTATCATGAAGATGGTCAGGAGCTTCAAGTTTATCATCCTTCATTCTTTTTTCTTCTCCGGTGGATTCAAGTCAAGTTTTCGGGGTTGATCATATTCCCTTCCTTGTTTCAAGTGTTTTCGTATGTCGGTGTACCTCTTAATCATTCACCTCTCACTATTCATTTGTTCCGGAGTGCGAAGATATCTCAGAAGATTTGTTTACATTCTTAATCTGTTCAAGCTATTTCGAGATTATTATCTCATTCAAGCCATTTAATTCAACCGGTGCAATCTCTCTTCAAAATCGTTCAACGGTGTATCTTTTGAGTGGGCCCTAACCCACAGGTCTTTTCCCAGGATCTTACCTGACTCTTCTCATTTTCCCGGAGCTATTCCCAAATTCTTTTTGAAGTTTGACGTAAGAATGAATTTCATCAGTCATATGCCTTTGTCCAAGATCTTTCAAATTCTTTCGTCGTTGGTTCAACCTTTCTAATTTTCATCCCGGAGTATCCCAACAATTCATGGTGGTGTTTCTCGTTGTCATTCTCGAATTTTTAAGACCGAAGAAGGATTTCTCCTAAATCTTGTCCGTTCTCTTGAAGATTCATGGTTCTAGCTTTATACCATCCTCTCATATTTGTTTTCGATTGTGAGAATTCTTTTCAACCATCCGACGCATTTCAGGAGTTGCTTCCTTTCTTGATAATCATTTCTGAATATTACTCATTCTCAACCTTCAACCCTTGTTCTCCAAATCTTACCCGTGCATTGTTCAAATACCCTCTAATCAGTTCATGATCTCTTCGTTCTCATGTATCTAAATCCCCTCAAGTATCTTCATTAGTTTTCCAATTCTTCTCGGTGAATTGTGCCTTTGCTGCTTTCATTTTCAATTCTTACGGTGGTTCGTTCAAGATTTCTCTTCCTTCGTTATCGTATCAATTCATTCGTTCTTTTTTTGTTTCAATCCTACCGGTGGCTGTTGAAGACCTTCTCAAGTTTTGCGCTATATCTCTCTTAATCCTTTCTACGACAATAAGTAGTATGCCAAATCCATTGCTTGTCATCAATTTAATTTGATGAAGGATAAGCATATAATAAATCTTATTCTTATTTCCTCGAGGTGATTCAATTCTTTTCTTCCGGAGATTGTTCATAATGAAGTAATTCTCGGTTCGAGATGCTTCATTTTTTCTTTCTGGAGTTCCAAGTTTTCTCGGTTATATCGTCGTGAAGCTTCATCTAAATCACCGCAAAGCTTCACCTTGTGTTTTCAACTTCGCTTTCTTTCTATCATTCTTTATTACCGGAGTTCTTCATGGAGGCTCTATATGGTGGTTCATCAAGGATTCTTTTCATTCTTCAATTGTTCTTCAAGATTTCTCTCGAAGTTATGACCGCCAAGCTATACTCTAAGATAAACATGGTGCTCAACACATGTTTTCTTTTGAGGAGTTCAAGCATTCTTCATCTTGCATTCCAAAGTGCAATTCTTTCTACCTTATCTTTTGAGGTGGTGCTATATCATTCTTGACAATTTTCATTCATGTTTTGTGATTCAACTGTTGTCAAGAACGAGGTATTTGAAATCCATTAATCTCTTCGTGGAGTTATCTTGTGTCATATTTCACCTAAAGCCTTCTATAAGGATGGTTGCTATTTGTGGTGCTTATCAATGATCCAAGTTTTCTCCTATCCTCTCGGCGCAAGCAGTTTTCATCTCTTCAGTGAGCTCAAGCAATCAATTGTTTTCGTTAGTGGACGGTTGTCACCTCATAGTTTTGAGATGTTTTCCATAAGCCCACCACAAGCTTATTCATTTTGTTGTTGATTTTCCAACAACTCCGTTCAATTCTTCTTTGCAAGGATGCTTTCCCAGATCATTTGTGGCAGAAGTTGGCATTTTCTTCTCCATTCCTTTATTCCACTGATCTATCTTCTATTCTTTCTTCCGGAGACATTGTGATGTTGCTCTTTTCACTCATCATCTCGAATTGTGAGGATCATGTTCTTTTCGTGCTTATCCATTTAACCGGAATGTTGTGTCATCTCTTCAAGTTCTTTTCATCTTATCAAGTCTTGCATCTCTTTTCAATCGGAGTGCTATCCGAATTTGTTCTTCCTTGTTCGTTGTTTATCTCGTTTCAACCATAGTGGTTCCAATTCCTTCTTGTCCATTGTACTCGTCATTCATAGCTTTGCAACCTCCAAGGTTCACATGGTGTTCCTTCTTTCTATTTTCTACCGAGTGCTCTCAATTGTGTTCTACTCTGTTATGTCCTTTCTTTCAACTTTTCAACCTCTCAAGGTTCTTTGGTTTCACTCTTTTGTCGAAGAAGCAACTTAGTTTTACCTCTCCTCTTCCTCTTCCGTTTCTCTCCGGTGCCATTCTAGATCTCGGGACGAGATCCTCTCGTAGTGGTGGAGTGTTGTAACGCCCCGAGACCGACGCTCCAGAAGACTCCCAGCTATTCCGAGTTTCGTCGTGTGTTTTATTTTTGTTTGTAGCATTTCTTCATGTCATCTCTTGCATTGCATCATGCCATCATGCCATTTAATTTTTAAAACTCAACTAAATAAATTGCATAGATCTTTTGATCTATTTAAATCGAGGGAACTCACATGGTGACTTCTCTTTATAACATATCCTCCAATATTAGGGAGCTATATTAAATATTTCTTTATTTCGGAAATCACCAAAACACACTTGCAAAATAATTTCGTTCCTTTTCTGCTTCAAGTTTGGTCTCTCTAACCTTGCCAATAATTATTTCATCATTTTCCGGAGCTCCACCAAAAATCCGAACATTTTTGGACCTTCCCAAACCCTCACTTCCGTACAAACCCATTTGAATTAAATTCAAATGAGTTTGAATTTAAATCTTGCATTCGTGGCCTTTCTATTTTTCTTGGAACGAGCATATTTTTGCGAGTCCGGGAAAATTATCCCCATGCGCAAATCTTCCCCCTAACCTCTCTTTCTTTTCTTTCTTTTCTCTGTTCTGTTTTTTATTCATTAGAGAGAGGGAGAAGAAGCCCTGCAGCCAGGCAAGCCTTCCTAACCTCTCCAGCCGCAGCCAGCCGCAACCCACTATCTAAGCCGGCCCAAGGCCCACCTAACGCCCCTCCTAACCCTAGCCCGCAGCGCTCTCTCCCTGATCCCTTCTCCTCTCCCTCGACTCCCTCCAGCGCCGCAACCCCAGGAGCCCGATCCCATCTCTCCCTCTCCTCGCGCTCGACCGCTCCCTTGCTCCATCCTCTCGATCCCCTCACTCCTCGCACCTCCGCCTCCGCCCAAGGCCTCGCCCTTCTCCCCCGCGAGCCCACCATGGCGCCCGCAGCCGTCTCCCTCCTTGATGCCGGCGAGTCCACGCCGAGCAGGAGCTGCGCCGTCTTCTTCACCTCCTGCCCGCGTCCCTCTGCTACCTTGTCGCCGTTGGGCTGCGCCACGCGCCCAACCTCCTCCCTTGCCTGCGGCCCCCTCCTCGTCGCCTCTGCGTGTGACCCTACTGCCGTGCTGCTCCTCACCCGCGCGCTTCCTCGCCCGCGCGTCTCCTGGTCCAGCCAGCCACCGGAGCCCCGCAGGTCCGCGCCGTCGCCTCCTCCGCATCGAGCCAGGGAGTGGTGCTCCCTGCGCCCGGTCCCCCTCGTCCCTTGCCGCCTCCTCCATTGGTGGTGACCACCAGGAGCCCAGAGCCCCGTCGTCAAGCTCCATCCGCACCCCTGCATCCTGCGCCAGCATCCAGCAGCTCGAGATGTTGTCACGATGCCTACCCGAACAGGAGCAATTTTGTTTCGCCAAGTCCCCTTCAGATTCATCAAGACCTTCATGTACAACTACACCCGATGATGCGACAAGTACCCCGACAATGTGTACATCTACACCACCAAGACCGGACCGACAAGTACCCCGACGTCGCGTGTACCACTACCGTCGACATGAACATCTACGTAAACGTGTACAACTACCGTCGCCACGTGAACAACGACTTCCACTACGCCGTGTACGACTACTTCCCACGACGACCGTTGCGAGAACGTCTACTTCCTCTACACCGCTCCGAAACGCACGCTTCGAAGGTATAACCCCGAGATGACCGCCCGAGAACGAATGCTTTGTTGTATGAGATGTACCATATGTTTGCACCGTGACCAGATCGTCCTTGCAATGCCCCTCTTTTGCCATGCCACCGACCCATGGGAACCCGGAATCCGGGATCACCCCACCATCTTGCATGTTGCGCTCGTCCACACTTTCTTTTGCACCGGTATCTCCGTGAGCTACCGGAACCGATATGTTGCCATGGCATCATTTTTGGAATGTTGCCGTGGCACCATTTCCGTTTCGCCGCCGTGGCACCTTTTTCCTTCCGCCATGGCGACAAATGCCTCGTAACATGTTCATGTCAACGTTTTCATAAAAATTGTATAAAACATGCATATGTCATCCGCATCATGATAACAACATTTAAATGCTTAAAATTGTGTTTGCTTTAAACTACTAAATGACATGGGGACTTTCCGGAATTGTTGTTTGTCGTTCCGGCCTCATTTAAACTTGCATAAATTGTTAGTTTAATTATGCTTCACCTCTTGCCATGTTTAACAACATTTAATAATGTTGGGTACATAAACGAGAGTGAACTAAATAATTGATGTGGTGTTCCGTCAATATGCAACTCGTTGCATATTGAGCTCCACTTAACTTTGTAGTATCGTTTGTTGCACTTTGCCATGCCTCATTAAACCGGACATGCATCATACTTGTTTGTGCATCATGCCATGTTTATGTGATGGTTGTTTACTATGTCGTTTGCTTCTTTCCGGTCACGCTTCTCCTTGATAGTTCCGGTTACATTGTGATTGTGAGGATCCGTTCGTCTACATCCGTTTGTCTTCTTCATGGCCTCGTTCTTCTTCCTTGCGGGATTTCAAGCAAGATGACCTTTACCCTCGATATCACTTCTATCTTTGCTTGCTAGTTGCTTCGTTCTATCGCTATGATGCGCTGCCTATCACTTGTTTACCATGCCTCCCATATTGCCATGTCAGCCTCTAACCTTTTCACCCTTCCTAGCAAACCGTTGCTTGGCTATGTTACCGCTTTGCTCAGCCCCTCTTATAGCATTGTTAGTTGCAGGTGAAGTTGAAGAATGCTCCATGATGGACAGGATTATGATTGGGATATCACAATATCTCTTATATTATTAATGCATCTATATACTTGGTAAAGGGTGGAAGACTCGGCCTTATGCCTGGTGTTTTGTTCCACTCTTGCCGCCCTAGTTTCTGTCATACCGGTGTTATGTTCCCGGATTTTGCGTTCCTTACGCGGTTGGGTGATTTATGGGACCCCCTTGATAGTTCGCTTTGAATAAAACTCCTCCAGCAAGGCCCAACCTTGGTTTTAACATTTGCCTACCTAAGCCTTTTTCCCTTGGGTTCTGCAGACTCAAGGGTCATCTTTATTTTACCCCCCGGGCCAGTGCTCGTCGTGAGTGTTGGTCCAACCTGTCAACCGCCGGTGGCCACCAGGGGCAACTCTGGGCTGGCCTACCGGAAGTTTGGACAATCCGGTGTGCCCTGAGAACGAGATATGTGCAGCTCCTATCGGGATTTGTCGGCACAGCGGGAGGCTTTGCTGGTCTTGTTTTACCATTGTCGAAATGTCTTGTAAACCGAGATTCCGAGTCTGATCGGGTCTTCCTGGGAGAAGGTCTATTCCTTCGTTGATCGCGAGAGCTTGTCATGGGCTAAGTTGGGACACCCCTGCAGGGTATAATCTTTCGAAAGCCGTGCCTGCGGTTATAGGCAGATGGGAATTTGTTAATGTCCGGTTGTAGATAACTTGACACCAGATCTTAATTAAAATGCATCAACCGCGTGTGTAGCCGTGATGGTCTCTTTTCGGCGGAGTCCGGGAAGTGAACACGGTTTCGGGTTATGTTTGACGTAAGTAGGAGTTCAGGATCACTTCTTGATCATTGCTAGCTTCACGACCATTCCATTTGCTCTCTTCTCGCTCTTATTTGCATATGTTAGCCACCTTATATGCTAGTCGCTGCTGCAACCTCACCACTTTACCACTTCCTACCCTTAAGCTTAAATAGTCTTGATCTCGCGGGTTTTGAGATTGCTGAGTCCTCGTGACTCACCAGATACTATCACAACAGTTGCAGGTGCCGACGATACCAGTGCAGATGATGCAACCGAGCTCAGATGGGAGCTCAACGAAGATCTTAGTTGTTGCTATGTTTCGTTTATGTTGATCAGTAGTGGAGCCCAGTCGGGACGATCGGGGATCTAGAAGTTGGGTTATCTTCTTTTCTTTTGGCTTCGTCCGTAGTCGGGCTATGTGTGTACTCTGAATGATGTATGATTATTTATGTTCATTGTGTGAAGTGGCGATTGTAAGCCAACTCTTTATCCCATTCTTATTCATTACATGGGATTTTGTGAAGATGACCCTTCTTGCGACAAAACCACCATGCGGTTATGCCTCTAAGTCGTGCTTCGACACATGGGAGATATAGCCGCATCGTGGGTGTTACAACCTCTATCTCTAAACATGTGGACATATTTTTCGATTTTAGCTTCCGCTTGAGGACAATCGAGGTCTAAGCTTGGGGGAGTTGATACGTCCATTTTGCATCATGCTTCTATATCAATATTTATTGCATTATGGGTTGTTATTACACATTATATCTCAATACTTATGGCTATACTCTCTTATTTTACAAGGTTTACCATGAAGAGGGGGAATGCCGACAGCTGGAATTCTGGCTGGAAAAGGAGCAAACATTGGAAACCTATTCTGCACAGCTCCAAAAGTCCTGCAACTCCACGAAACATCCTTTTGGAACTTATAAGAATTATTGAGCGAAAGAAATACACCAGGGGGCCCACACCCTATCCAGGAGACAGGAGGGCGCCCCCCACAGGGCACGCCCCCTATCTCCTGGGCCCCCTGGTGGGCCTCCGGTGTCCATCTTCTGCTATATCAGATCTTTTACCCTGTAAAAAATAGGGGGCAAGCTTACGGGTTGAAACTTCGCCGCCACGAGGCGGAACCTTGGCGCAATCAATCTAGGGCTCCGGTGGAGCTGTTCTACAGGGGACACTTCCCTCCGGGAGGGGGAAATCATCACCAACATCATCACCAACGATCCTCTCATTGAGAGGGGGTCAATCTCCATCAACATCTTCACCAGCACCATCTCTTCTCAAAACCCTAGTTCATCTCTTGTATCCAATCTTGTATCAAAACCACAAATTGGTACCTGTGGGTTGCTAGTAGTGTTGATTACTCCTTGTAGTTGATGCTAATTGGTTTACTTGGTGGAAGATCATATGTTTAGATCCTTTATGCATATTATTACTCCTCTGATTATGAATATGAATATGCTTTGTGAGTAGTTACATTTGTTCCTGAGGACATGGGTGAAGTCTTGCTACTAGTAGTCATGTGAATTTGGTATTCGTTCGATATTTTGATGAGATGTATGTTGTCTTTTCCTTGAGTGGTGTTATGTGAACATCGACTACATGACACTTCACCATTATTTGTGCCTAGAGGAAGGCATGTGGGAGTAATAAGTAGATGATGGGTTGCTAGAGTGACAGAAGCTTAAACCCTAGTTTATGCGTTGCTTCATTAGGGGCTGATTTGGATCCATATGTTTAATGTTGTGGTTAGGTTTACCTTAATACTTCTTTTGTAGTTGCGTATGCTTGCAATAGGGGTTAATCATAAGTGGGATACTTGTCCAAGTTATCGCAATACCCAAGCACCGGTCCACCCACATAGCAAATTATCAAAGTACCGAACGCGAATCATATGAACGTGATGAAAACTAGCTTGACGATAATTCCCATGTGTCCCCGGGAGCTCCTTTCTCATTATTAGAATTCGTCCAGGCTTATCATTTGCTACATAAAAGATTGGGCCACCTTGCTGCACTTTATTTACTTTATTTACTTTTTACTCGTTACCATTTATCTTATCACAAAACTATCTATCATCTACAATTTCAGTACTTGCAGAGAAAACCTTACCGAAAACTGCTTATTATTTCCTTCTGCTCCTCGTTGGGTTCTACACTCTTACTTATCGAAAGGACAATGATTGATCCCCTACACTTGTGGGTCATCAGTTAGTACAGCCAAAGATAATATCATCAACATATATTTGGCACACAAATAATTTATCATCATATGATTTGGTGAAAAGAGTTGGGTCAAGTGAACCGGGTTTGAAGCATTTCTTCATGAGGAAATCCTTCAGTGTGTCATACCATGCCCGAGGTGCTTGCTTGAGGCCATAGAGGGCCTTGTTGAGTTTGTAGACGTGATCTGGAAATTTTGGATCCTCAAAACCTGGTGGTTGAGCAACATATACTTCTTCCTAAAGCTTACCATTGAGGAATGCACTTTTCACATCATTTGTTGTAAGATGATATTATGATGGTTAGCATAAGCAAGCAATATGCGAATAGCCTCAAGTCTAGCAACAGGTGCAAAAGTTTCATCAAAGTCAATTCCTTCAACCTGTGTGTAGCCTTGAGCTACAAGACGAGCCTTATTCCTCACCACGAGGCCATTTTTGTCTTGTTTGTTGCGGTGGATCCATTTGGTACCAATGATGTTGTGCTTGCATTGTTCTGGTCGCTTGACAAGCTCCCACACATTGTTGAGCTCGAATTGATGCATTTCATCTTGCATGGCTTGAATCCACTCGGATTCCATGAATGCTTCATCTACTTTAGTGGGCTCTGTGATAGAGACAAATGCAAAATGCCCACAAAAGTTAGATAAATGTGAAGCTTTTGAGCGCGTGAGGGGACCTGGTGCATGAATGTCATCGATGATCTTCTCGACTTGCACTTCATTTGAAATGCGAGGATGTGCGGGTTGACGACTTTGTTTAGGCCCAGCAGATTCTTCAGGACCAGTTTCTTCAGCAGCACTAGCATGATTTTCTTCACGATCAGGAATGACTTCTTCAGCAATTTCTTCGGCAGGGATGACATCCTCAGTAGCTTTGAACTTGATGGATTCCTCAGGTGACATTTCATCTAGCACATGAGGTAGGTGCTCTCTTTGCCAGCGATTGTTTCATCAAACCACACATCTACAGTTTCAACAACCTTGTGATGGTTGTTGTTAAACTCTGTAGGTGTGTGAGTCCTTTCAGTAACCAAGCATAAAACCTTTATGTGCTTTTGGTGCAAATTTAGAGTGATGGTGAGGATCTCTAATCCAACATTTAGCACCGAAGACTTTGAAATAACTTACATTGGGTTTCTTGTCAGTGAGGAGTTCATATGAGGTCTTTTTGAAGAATTTGTGAAGATATACCCTGTTGATGATGTGGCACGCAGTATCAATTGCTTCAGGCCAGAAGCGCTCAGGTGTCTTGTATTCATCAAGCATAGTGCGTGCCATCTCAAGAAGAGTCCTATTCTTGCGCTCCATGATGCCATTCTGCTGAGGAGTATCAGGAGCAGACAATTCGCGAGTAATACCAAGCATATCGAGATATTCGTCGAGGCCAGTGTTCTTGAACTCGGTTCCATTATCACTCCTGATATGCTTGATCTTCACACCAAAGTTAGTGGAAGCCCTTGAGGAAAATCATCTGAATACTTCCTGCACTTCATTTTTGTAAGTGATGATATACACCCATGTGTAACGAGAATAGTCATCAACTATGGCAAAGCCATATAATGATGCAGAACTAGTGAACATGGCATAATGAGTAGGGCCAAATAGATCCATATGAAGTAATTCAAAGGGATGAGAAGTGGTCATGATAGTCTTCGCGGGATGCTTGGCTCTGCTAATCTTTCCAGCCTCACAAGCCCCACAAAGATGATCTTTGAGGAATTTGACAGCCTCGATGCCAATGAAGTGCTTCTTCTTCGCGAGTGTATGCAAGTTCCTCATCCCAGCATGACCAAGTCGTCGATGCCATAACCAGCATTCTGAAGCTTTTGCGAGTAGGCATGTGGCAGGTTGTGGTACTGCAGAGAAATCAACAATATACAAGTCTCCTTTCCTAAAGCCTTCGAAGACTTTGGAGTTGTCAAATTCCAATAGCACAAGACAACGAAATTTGCCGAAGACAACAACCATATCAAGATCACAAAGCATTGAGACTAACATAAGATTGAATCCTAAGGACTCAACAAGCATGACTTTGTCCGTGTGTTTATCCTTTGAGATTACAACCTTACCTAGACACAATACCTTGATTTTGCCTTTATCAGTGTAGGTGATATGCTTCTGATGAGATGGTGACAAATTTGTGTCCATCAGCACGCTTCTATCACCAGTCATGTGATTTGTACATCCACTGTCGAGGACCCACTCAGTAGCTTTGGATTGTTCATCCTGTAGATGAATTAGTGCAACTTACGAACCCATATACTTCATCAGTGAAGAATATGATATCAATTTCATCAACAGTAAGAAATATAGCAATATGAGGACGTGAGAAATGAATGATTCATTTCTTCATGTTTATCTTGCATCCTTTCAAGCACATTCAGGTCTCTAGCAAATTCTTCAAACAAGCAAGTTCGTCTGGAGACATGACCCTGCATAAGAGATTACTTCTTTTTCTTCACCACCCACATCTTGAGGGGTGGCAAAGAGTTCATCATTCTGCGAGCTCCATAAGAAAATGATGGCATAGAAGCCAGTGCACTTCGTTTCACAGAAGAGTGGTTAAGATAAGCATATGAATAAGCAGAGAAATTCTTTGAGGACTTATGAACATAATGGTTTAAAGAATAATGCACATATTCATGGCCCTTAGACTTTCCCTATGAAACGAAAGTGTTAGCACGATGATGTTCATATGAGGATTTTGATCCATGTGAGGAATTTGATCCACGTGAAGAATTTGGTCCATATGAGGACTTGGATCCATATGAAGAATTTGGTCCGGATGAAGAATTTGATCTAGGGTTCCTATTGTTCATGGGTGGTCTCATGATGACATTCACCGGAAGATTTTCAAGGCAACGTTTAGGAACCCAGTTTTTATTCATAGGGGGACCATTCCTGCAGTTAGTTCCAACATATCGAGCAAATACTTCACCATTCTGATTCTTGAACAAATTATATTTGGAGTCAAATGACTCATCAGAGGAATATGAAGAATCAGAGGTAAAGCCAGATAAATTGCATCGATCTACAGGAGGTCCTTTCGCAGCAACCCATGAGGTTTTGTAGTAATGCTCAGGTTTCCAGTAGGTCCCATCAGCATTGAGTTTCCTCTCAAAGGAAATACCCTCTTTTCTAGGGTTCCTGTTCAAGATCTGCTTTTTGAGCACATCACAAAGACTCTGATGCCCTTTGAGGCTTTTGTAAATGCCTGTCACATACAATTCCTTCAGCCCTGCATTATCATCAGTGATACATGTGGTATCCTCAGATGAAGAATTTGTGACCACATAGATAGTTGAAGAATTTGCAGCAATAGAAGCATTTGAACATTTAGGTGATGAATTAGCAGATTCACGCTCAATGCATTTAAGACATGGTGGAATAAATTCTTCCTGAGCAGAACTTGTCAGATTTCGGGTTCCGGCAGACCCTCTAGGTTCGAACTCTCAGGTGCGCACGGAGATCTAGCCTTCTACTGCGTGCGCCTCGCTGCCTCGCTAGGATCTAAGCAATCAAAGGAACAACACAAGAGACACAGAGTTTATACTGGTTTGGGCCACCATTGTGGTGTAGTACCCTACTCCAGTGTGTGGTGTGGTGGATTGCCTCTTGGGCTGATGATGAACAATACAAGGAAGAACAGCCTCGCGAGGGTCTGTCCTTGGCCGGTGCGATGAACTGCTTGGGGGAGTTCAGTCGCTCTCTCTACTGGTTTCCTGGTGAGGATTCCCTTGTGACCTCGTCTCTCCTCCCTCTCTCTGTCCTCCGCTCTCTGTTGTTGCTAGTCCTATTTATAGGCAAAGGCCCTGGGCCTCCTCCCAAATATTGAGCGGGAAGGGCGCCAACAATTGGCCATTTTGAAGGGGAACATCTAGTACACTTATCCTAACTAAAGTTGGTCCTCCCCTGCTAAAGGCTCTGGTGGTGACGCCGGCTTGGGATCCATGATGACCTCCATCCTACCGTTCTGCTGGTCTTGGTCTTGTTGCACCGAAATGGATGCCTTTGCTTGATGCTCCCGCCTGCGCTTGCTTACTTTGCACCAAAGAGGAAAAAAGGACACTGCGCGGGTTGGCGCCCGCCTGGCGCCCTTGGTCATCATGGCTTGCGTCATGGGCACCTCGTGAGGTACCCTGCCTTGATCTCTCCGCCTCCTCGCGAGCCAGCCTGACGAGGCCGTGCCTGAGGAAGCCTCTTGTCGTCCGCCCCGCGAGGCTTGGTCCCTCGCGAGGGTCTTCAGCTCATGCTGATGAAGATGGGCCATGCTGGGCCGCCCCTTGAGCCACGCCGCAGGCTGCAGGCAGGCAAGTCTGGGGACCCTCGTTCCCAGAACGCCGACAGTAGCCCCCGGGCCCAAGGCGCGCCCGGACTTGGCTGAGCAGGGAGGCGAAGGGGCAAGTGCGAAGTGCCGCGGGACCTAACAACCTGCGGCCTCGGGCGCCGCATGGCGGTTGATTGGACGTGGGAGGCTCCGCTCCCCCACGACGCCTCGGCAACTACGCGAGATGACAAGTCCCTGCATGCAAAGCGGGTCATGATTACCTGTGATCGTGGAGGCCGGCGATTGGCCTCCTCTGGCTACTAGTACGGGAAGGCACCTTCCTTTCCGGTCCATCCCCTCTCGCTTCTCTTCCTTCTTCATGGCTCCGCCAAAGAGGTTCTCGGCCGCGGAGAAAGGGAAGGCCCGCCGGATGGAGCTTGACTCTCCTCCACCCAAGCATGGTCGAGGTCATCCCCGCAAACACCCCGCGACTCCCAAGGTGGCTCCCCGCGGTCGCGGAGGCGATCTTCCTTGTGGTGAAGGGCGGCCGGCCGCCGCTGGGGGACATGCTGCGGCCGTACGACCCCCTAGGCCACGCTCCCACTCGTCAGAGGTACTGCCGGAGTTCGTCGTGTGGGCGGCGGAACCGGCCCGCACCTGGCTCCAACTTCCTCGCTTCCTCCTAGGTGAGCTTCCGGCCGGCGCCCTGGGCGGCCTCTGGCTTCAGGTGTATGGTTGCTGCGGCCGAGCCTCCTGGGCCTCGCTGGAGGTTTCTGCAGCCGGGAGCTTGGCCCTGACCCGCGGCTGGCAAACATTTGCCCGCGCGCGTGGTCTGATCTGGCGGTGTGCCCTTCACTTCAAGTTCGACGGCGATGCCACCCTCTACGTGAGGGTGTTTGGGGAAGATGGTCGCCGTGCCGGGTGTTGCCCTAAGAACGACGACCGCGGCCGTGGGTCCAGCCCCGGCGACGACGAAGACGACAGCGCGTGAGCGGCCGGTGGCGGTCGAGGTTCATCGAGCTTCGACGGCTCATCTTCGAGCAGCGGCTCCTCCAGTGGTGGCCGCGATCAGCCTCCGTGCCGTCGCGCCCGCCTGGAGAGAGGTAGCGGGTCCGCCTGCTGTCGCACCCCGGTGAAGCATGAGACGGAGTCCTCCCGAGCTCCGGAGGCAGTTCGAGTCTCTCCCGCGAGCTGGTGTCGGGCGAGTCGCGCCTGTTTTGTTCTTTTTCCCTTTCCCTGCGCAAAAAGACAGTAGTGTAGGGCCCCGCGAGGGTGTGCTTGGTCTATTGCTGTTTAATTATCGTACTGCTTCCGCTATGCTGGTATTGTGCCTTTGTGTCGTGCGCCTGCATGCAGAAATTACTTATCTCGGGGGGAGGGCTTGTCATGGCCCTTGCTTCCCTAGGCTGAGGCTCCGTCGAACGTTCCATGTCCTGTGAGGGTTAGTCTAGAGAGGTAGTGTCAGGACCCCGATCCTATGCCACATCGATCTAGCATGTAACACCTCATATCACTTTGCGGCCTCACGCACGGTATTCCCACGGGTGTCGCCTTACCAGGCCCGGGACCGTTTGCGCCTTTTGGCTCACGTATATGATAGTGCCGCTAGAATCCATATGACAAAGAACCCGGGCTGACATGGCTAGTCGTGAACCCAAAGTGGCAGTAACTTATAGGGACAAGCATACATGACCCAACAACGAACGTGTCGGTCATTAGTGAGTGAATCCGGGCTGTAGCAACTAGGCTAGCAGGACTCCGGTAAACCGGGCTGTAGCAGGCTAACAGGACTCCGGTAGACACCGCGTGACATTTCCCCGAAGGGACAGACACAGGAACGAAGAAGGACACCTGCCGGCCAGCCTAAGTGTTCCGGAGCAGTAGCAAGCTACCAGGGCTCAGTGGAAGCACTAGGAGACATTTCCCGATAAGAGAGGCTACCAAGGATAAACAACTAGATAGTCAGATCCCATACATACCAAGCATTACAATAACATACACACAATATGCTCGATATGTGCAAATACAACATGGCATCACAACATGACTCTACAACTCAAGTATTTTATTCAATAGGCTCTAAGGAGCGAGATATTACAAACATGGGTATCATGACCTAGCATTCAGAGCACACAAGTCAGGCACAAGCGGAAGCTTAACATCTCTGGGTACAGACAACTATAAATGAAAAAGGCTGAGAAGCCTGACTGTCTATCAGATCCTGCCGAGGGCACAAGATCGTAGCTGAGGTAACAAGCTAAACATCGAAGTCCATGCATAACTACTAGCGAGATTGAAGTCTCTCTGCAAAAACATAAAAAAGGCAAACGTGAGTACAAATGTACCAAGCAAGACTTACATCAGAACTAACTAGATATGCATCATTATCAACAGAGGGGCTGGTGGAGTTTAACTACAGCAAGCCAGCTTTGACTCGGTGGCTAACCTGAACTACGACTGCAAGTAACTCTTTTGAGATGGCGCACACGAGTCCACATATTCACCATATCAATACACCACTATGGATCCGCTCCCGTCTCCCTACGAGAATGCCATCCATAGCACTCACAATTATCTTCCGCATTTTAGAATATCCACTTTCACTTGTCTATAAACTGTACAGGCAACCCATAAGTCCTTTACCGTGGACACGACTATTCGAATAGATCATATTAACCCTGCAGGGGTGTACTTCTTCACACACGCTCTCAACACTTACCGTCGTTTACACGACATGGACTCGGCAACCTTCAAACAGAAGCGCAGCGAGGGTGTCGACCACGACCTGAGTAACCACACAAGTCTCCCGTCCAGGTTTATCGCCTATTCGGGTTCCATCCGCAAGGAGATCCGGCCGGGGTGTCGCTCACGGCCCCAAACGATGTGTGCAGGGTTCCCAAGCCCACCTCGACGGGTGCATCTACGCTTGGTACACCGTGCCATGGTGCCTAGTCTGTCCCAAGCCCACCTGTACCGGGTGCCACTTGGTAGACTACTAACACAACCTACAAACACCAGAAACTAGTCGCAACTCCTGGACAAAGATCATGTTGATTAATAAGTCGAGAGGGGTCGAGTTACCGGAACCCAATGTGTGGTAGTAACTGTTCATGGATCACAAACACAGAACTCAGTTCCTAAGGACAGCCTCAATGAGACAACCCACCATGTACTCCTACATGGCCTCTCACCGCTACCTTTACCAAATCGTGTTCACACACTTAGCTCACACACAGTAGGACATGTTCACACACCTCCAATTCATCCCCGATGAATTAGACCTGACTCAACTCTAAGCAGTAGCAGGCATGACAAACAAACATAAATGAGTAGGCACATCAGGGCTCAAACAACTCCTACTCATGCTAGTGGGTTTCATCTATTTACTATGGCAATGACAAGTCATGTAGAGGAAAAGGGGTTCAACTACCGCAGCATGTAATAGTTGAATCAGTGTTGTCCTAATGTAGTAAAAGAGAGCAGGAGCGAGAGAGTGGGATTGTATCAGAATGAACAAGGAGGTTTTGCTTACCAGGCCCAGGACCGTTTGCGCCTTTTGGCTCACGTATATGATAGTGCCGCTAGAATCCATATGACAAAGAACCCGGGCTGACATGGCTAGTCGTGAACCCAAAGTGGCAGTAACTTATAGGGACAAGCATACATGACCCAACAACGAACGTGTCGGTCATTAGTGAGTGAATCCGGGCTGTAGCAACTGGGCTAGCAGGACTCCGATAAACCGGGCTGTAGCAGGCTAACAGGACTCCGGTAGACACCGTGTGACATTTCCCCGAAGGGACAGACACAGGAACGAAGAAGGACACATGCCGGCCAGCCTAAGTGTTCCGGAGCAGTAGCAAGCTACCAGGGCTCAGTGGAAGCTCTAGGAGACATTTCCTGGTAAGAGAGGCTACCAAGGATAAACAACTAGATAGTCAGATCCCACACATACCAAGCATTACAATAACATACACACAATATGCTCAATATGTGCAAATACAACATGGCATCACAACATGACTCTACAACTCAAGTATTTTATTCAATAGGCTCTAAGGAGCGAGATATTACAAACATGGGTATCATGACCCAGCATTTAGAGCACACAAGTCAGGCACAAGCGGAAGCTTAACATCTCTGGGTACAGACAACTATAAATGAAAAAGGCTGAGAAGCCTGACTGTCTATCAGATCCTGCCGAGGGCACAAGATCGTAGCTGAGGTAACAAGCTAAACATCGAAGTCCATGCATAACTACTAGCGAGATTGAAGTCTCTCTGCAAAAACGTAAAAAAGGCAAACGTGAGTACAAATGTACCAAGCAAGACTTACATCAGAACTAACTACATATGCATCATTATCAACAGAGGGGGTGGTGGAGTTTAACTGCAGCAAGCCAGCTTTGACTCGGTGGCTAACCTAAACTACGACTGCAAGTAACTCTTTTGAGGTGGCGCACACGAGTCCACATATTCACCATATCAATACACCACTATGGATCCGCTCCCGTCTCCCTACGAGAATGCCATCCATAGCACTCACAATTATCTTCCGCATTTTAGAATATCCACTTTCACTTGTCTATAAATTGTACAGGCAACCCATAAGTCCTTTACCGCGGACACGGCTATTCGAATAGATCATATTAACCCTGCAGGGGTGTACTTCTTCACACACGCTCTCACCACTTACCGTCGTTTACACGACATGTACTCGGCAACCTTCAAACAGAAGCGCAGCGAGGGTGTCGGCCACGACCTGACTAACCACACAAGTCTCCCGTCCAGGTTTATCGCCTATTCGGGTTCCATCCGTAAGGAGATCCGGCCGGGGTGTCGCTCACGGCCCCAAACGATGTGTGCAGGGTTCCCAAGCCCACCTCGACGGGTGCATCTACGCTTGGTACACCGTGCCATGGTGCCTAGTCTGTCCCAAGCCCACCTGTACCGGGTGCCACTTGGTAGACTACTAACACAACCTACAATCACCAGAAACTAGTTGCAACTCCTGGACAGAGATCATGTTGATTAATAAGTCGAGAGGGGTCGAGTTACCGGAACCCAATGTGTGGTAGTAACTGTTCATGGATCACAAACAGAGAACTCAGTTCCTAAGGACGGGCTCAATGAGACAACCCACCATGTACTCCTACATGGCCTCTCACCGCTACCTTTACCAAATCGTGTTCACACACTTAGCTCACACACAATAGGACATGTTCACACACCTCCAATTCATCCCCGATGAATTAGACCTGACTCAACTCTAAGCAGTAGCAGGCATGACAAACAAACATAAATGAGTAGGCACATTAGGGCTCAAACAACTCCTACTCATGCTAGTGGGTTTCATCTATTTACTGTGGCAATGACAAGTCATGTAGAGGAAAAGGGGTTCAACTACCGCAGCATGTAACAGTTGAATCAGTGTTGTCCTAATGTAGTAAAAGAGAGCAGGAGCGAGAGAGTGGGATTGTATCTGAAGATAGTATAGTTCTTCATCGGTGTCATCGATCACATCGTCGGTACACGTCTATTGAGAGGGAACAAATACCGGCGAACAAGGAATCACACAATCAATGCAATGCAACAATATGATGCATGATCATGACATGGCAATATGTTGTGGTTTGAGCTAATGCAACTAGCAATAATTTAAATGAAGTTGGTTTGAATCAACGATTCAAATTCAAACTCCATATGTGATGTTTTAAATACCCTTCATATGATTTGTACTAAACAGCAGTCATAAGTTGTTCTAACATGCATGAAAAAGGTACAGATAGATAGATTGGATTTTTTGATCATTTTTCATATATAATTTATCTCATTTGGAGTTATGGTTGAATTTATATGAATTTTAGAAGTTTTGGGAATTTTCTGGAATTTTCTAAATTATTTGAAATCCAGAAAATTATTAACTGCGTCAGCATTGCGTCACTGTGACGTCAGCAGGTCAAAGGCGCCATCCCAGGTCAAACCTGACGGCTGAGACCCACATGTCAGTGTAACAACTAACTAACAGGGTTAGTTAGTGTTAAGTTAGCACTAACCTAGGTTAGTTGGGGCCTGGGCCCACTGGTTAGTGTCTAAACTAACTGTCAGGGTTAATTAGCACTAATCTAAATCTAACTAAAAGTTAACAGAGATGGGCCCGCACGTCAGTGACCCTGGGGGGCAAACTGGGGTCAAACCGGGTCAAACGAGGTCAAACCCGCAGGCGACTCAACACCGGCAAGGCCCGAGACAGCGACGCGGCTCAAAAATCGCCCACGGTGTCCAAATGGGCGGCGGAGAGGCTCTACGGGTACAGCGCAACGAGGCGCGTCTAACGGGGCAAGCGGGAGCAGCTGGGGTGGACCGAGCTCGTCAGAAGCGAGCTCGCGGCGGTGGCCGGAGTTCGGCCAACGGCGGGCTAGGCGATGCAGGGCGCTAGGGGAGGCTTTGGTGTGTGCTACGTGCTCCTGGTGAGGTGTGGAGCACGATGGTGTGCCCGGCTTCGAGCCACTGTGGCTCTGGCCACAACGGCGATGTGCGGTGGCGGCGACGGGCGCGGTCGAGCTCGGTGCGGTCGCTGCGGTGCTTGAGAGCGAGAACGGCAAGGGGGAGGAGGAAGAGGAGCTCACGGGGAGTGCTGGGGGCATCAAAGCGGGCTCGGGGAAGGCTCGGAGCAGACGGCGCGGCCGTGGCGATCTCGGCATCTGAGGGGGAAGAAGGCGAGGTAGCCGGCGATGCAGAGCGGCAGGCGTCGCGTGGCTCTGCGTAGATGATGAAGACGACCCTGCGGTTCTCCTGGGCGGGTCAGCGAGGCGAGGGGAGCTCGGCGGGCATGGATGTGGCAAGCGGCGTCGACGGCGGCGCTCGGGGAAGAGAGGGGGAGGGAGCCATAGGAGGGGATGAGCATGGGGAGAGTGAGAGAGCGTCGAGGGGGCCACATGGCGTCTCCAGGGGGTCGAGTCAGCGAGCAGCGTGGCAGGAGGAGGTGGAAGCAGGAGGTGGCCGCAGCTCGGCTGTGTGCGCGCCACGCACGATGCCAGAAGGCATGGGGAAGACGACGCGCGAGGAGGTGGGCTGGGCTGGCCAACCGGGCCGGCCAGGTGGGCTTTGGTGGGCGCCAGGTAAGTTCCAGGTAAGTCTCTCTCTCTCTCTCTTTTATTTCCTGTTTTCTATTTTTCTGTAACTTTGTGGCTTTTCTAAAAATACTTAGGCATTTTCAAAAATCACCAAACTTCACATGCCCATTGTTTAGAACATATCCAACATGGAACATTTCAGTTTGGGATTATTTGGACGTTTAAAATATTATATAGCATTTAAATGCCCAAATGCAATTAGAGTATGATTTAATTCAGTGACCCAATGTTGTCCTAGAAAAATGTGAACCAATTTTGCCAGAGGTTCTAACCCAGGACAAAAATGATGGACATTTTAGAAGGGCATTTCAGGTTCATTGAAAAAAAAATTAGTAAACCCTAGTTGTCTTCAGGGGGGGTGCTGGGGGTTCTGTCATCCCCATTTCAACTTTCTGTGAAAAGTAAACATGATGCAACACCAGATGCTAGCACTAGGCATGGTCAGAGCTAGGGATGTGACAGCTCACCCCCACTAACCAAAAATCTCATCCCGAGATTCAAGCGTAGGGTAAGATGAAGGGGGACGCAAACTAACACAATCTTCACGATCCAGGTGGCACTTCATTAGGGCGTTAATTCGATCACCATCTTTGTCTCGTCGTCTTGCTCTGAGAACTCCAACTAACATGACAATGAGAGGGAAGGCAAAACTCGAAAAGAATCGATCTTCTCGGAGATCAAGCAACTCAGGATCAACTCACGGAGTAAGACATAGCACAACTCTTGAGCTGGGATGCGAAACACACATCCAAAGGGATGTGGTGAAACAGATGACCAGGGTTCACTAGGTAGACAACAATTCCATACTTAAGAGGGTGGTGAACGGTTGTCAACGTAGCGAGGAGTTAAGTTGCCATGATACCTTAACGAGACATCTTAGAGGAGGTGACTCGTGGAATCATCCCTTAAGTGGCAAAACGAATTACCTTTAATTCAAAGATCATTGAAACTCTTTATACCAGCTTAAGGCAAATCACAATCAATCATTTGGAGGAGTTCGGTAGAATGGCATACCCGTATTAGAATGGATGATGTGGAATACCTTGTTGAAAAGAACACAAGGGATGATTTTAGCAACTGGGGAGAAGCTCAACAATAGAGAGTGAGTCCACTGTTTGAAAAGTTATAGCATAACCAAGGAAAACTGGGAGCGATCCTAGTTAGTGCCGGTGATAACACCTAGTGCTTGTGCGTGCTCTCAAGAAATCGAGCATTTCCATATCCATCAAGGTTTTACCAATATCCGTGTCAAGGATCCTGACAACACAATGTACTACCATGATGAATACCGGCAGAAGAGATGCAGATGCAAAGGAAGATAACACCATCTCAGATTTCAGCTTGGCAGGGCCAAGGAAACAAAATCTTGATGATCGATCGAGAGACATTTAGCACTCCGATTCTAATGTTCTCCTTGATGTGCTAGTGTAACCCATTCATTGAAATGGTTTGGTATCTAGAACATCAAGTAACAGGTCGGACTTCAGGAGCTCAAGAATCCATAAGGGATAACTACGGAGGTAAATCCTGCGAGATCCTTATGGGGAGGTGGCCAACTTCTTCAATCAAGATACTACAATAATAGGTCTTCCGGCTGGGTGTGTTAGCCATGACATCCACTTTACCAGTTATCGAGAGACCAATATTATAGTTCTTGAGAAATGTTCCAACCATCATATCTGCCTGAGATTCGATCTGGTTGGTGATAGGATATTCCAGACTCATCAAGTCTAGAAAGAAAAATGAAAGTTTGCAACACAAATCGACAAGATGACGTTGCGAGATTCTCGGGAAATGAACTACGATAGCAAGGTCCAAAACATGAGCTGGTTCTGCTACACACATGTGAACACGTTGTCCCACACAAAACATGATCACATGGTAGTCTTACAATAAAATACTACCGAGTTCCGGTAGGGAACCATCATCGAGGATATCAAAGTTCTTTCATAAGTCCGGATTAGCTCTTATGAACTCCTTCTCCTTGAACAAATCAGTCAGTGGCTTGGTGTGCTAGGAAACACATATAGAATGGAGGCGGCCAACCTACCAAACCATAGGGTACTTCGCAAGTGCATGACTGACTTGGAATGATTCCAGAGGAGGTAAAAACAAGCCTTCTCAAATTCATGGCGGCAACTTTCATCAAGTGCACATGAATTAGAGGGACTCACTTCTTTCGTCCAAACATATGCTTCACGAACGGGTCATGAAGATAATGCTTATAAAGTTTCCAACACTAGCTTAATGTTCAACACGAATCATGGAAAGGTGAAAATGTTGCTAATGGTTCAACAACAATTCATCCAGGTTTTCATATAAATGGAATTCCTTAATCATGTGAACAAGGTGATAGCATTGGTCAGACCCAAAAGATATAATGGTGTATGCTCGAGGAAACAACCACAAGTAAGACAACATTACGAACATCGTTGGTTCTGATTTGATTTGAGGATAGCCCACACTCAAACCAAAGTTTTGGCAAGACAATAGGTCCAACAACTGATCACGAGGATCAATCGATGAAGATATCATCTTTCTTCAGCACACATACAAGATATCCCTTAAAATGAACTGAATCGGACAAGCTTCCATCTTCCAACTCTCCAAGTTGTTGTTCAGCTTAACCAACTAGCTCAAAGGTACCCAACACAGGTCCCTGGAGAAGGGGGTGGTTTACAAGAAACCAACTTGATCACGAACTCAACATAGCGGTCAGGTGACAACCTGTAACACTTCCGAGAAGATATTCAGAAAATCACGAACCACCGATATGTTACTAAGCTCGAGATCAATCTTGCTTTTCACGGCAAGACGATATGATCAAAAGAGCGAGGAACCGATACGATCCTGACTCATTGGTCGAGGAGTGCACCCGGAATAAGGACTAGGTAGCACGATCAACCTTAGGGCGATGATTCAAAAATCAACACGCTAAGAATGAGGTTATTGTCCATTTAACTACCAAGCAACAGAGTTGCTAGGAGTATAGATTTCACACATCATAGTTCACCTGTCGGTATTCCGGTTGCAACAACATGGAAAACGAGAAATGAATAATGAGGGCGAGAAGTATCACTGTGTCAAGAGTTCATAGGATGGTGTGCAATTCCCATGATATTCCTGATATAAAGACGGTAATACCCCAAGGTAGAATAGAACAAGAGCTAGATTAGCATTTTGATCTGCAGAACACAACAACTTTGACCCAATCCTGGATATGGATGAGGTACTGGAGTTTGTTTCTCCTAGTCACTCTGGAATAGAATGGCTTGACGGACCACAAGAATAACAGGCATCGATGAACACGAGGCACAACTACTCCTGACTATCAATTGATAGACGGGGGTCGGAATACAACTAAAGAGGGACAACTCAAAGGAACCTATGATTTTTTTGAGTCGTGGATGCATAGATTAGTATGTTGAGCAAAGCTCATCATATTTCTTCCGGATAACCCATGCAGAAGGGTAGAACTGATAGAGTAACAACATATAATCGAGAACTCGTTAAGAGCACTCTGGTTGTGATCTTTCGGTTCGACGAGGAACTACTGCCATAAGTAGTTCATGGTATTTGGAAGAACGATATACCACGGACCTCGAGGACTAATGCAAATGTTACTAATAACCTAAAGGAACTAGCAACACTATCAACATGAAGTAAGTAGGGTGAATCTTGGTTCGAAAACCCAGGAATAGAATACCTACTACTAAGTGGCATCACGGGATGCTCTTGAGAATGATGGCCAGAATCATCACACTGGGAACTCAAACATGGCTAGATTACGAGGTAATACTCCAAGACACTTAGGGCCATAATAATAATTACAACATATATGTCAAGGCAATAGAGTACCTCAACTCACCGATTAGTGTGGTTAAACTGGCCAGACAGGACATCGGGAACAGGAAGAAGGGATTTGCAAATGCATCGGATTGTTTAGAAACCTGGGACAGCTCGGACAGCATAACGGGTGTAAATGCTCGAAAGATTTGAGATATGCTACAAAAATGGTGGCAAAACACTCGATCATCATAAAATCAAGGTTCTGAGATCAACTATGAACATACAGAAGATAGTAGGAGTTGAACTCAAGTTTAGAACCATCACTCCTATAGGTCTACGGATTAGTAACACGTGATCCTGATAGAAAGAAGAGATAGCCTAGTTCCTTAACCCCGTAGGAAAGATATGATGACTCGGATCAGAAGGCATAAGGTATAAGGAGTAAAAAGAGCCTTACGTTCCATTCCACAATCAATTCCCTTATATAACTAAAGAATTTCTAGACTCAACTTCGACCAGTTGGCTTGGTAATCCTACAGGCAGTCAAGCTCTGATACCAAAACTGTCAGGACCCTGAACCTATGCCACATCGATCTAGCATGTAACACCTCATATCACTTTGCGGCCTCACGCACGGTATTCCCACGGGTGTCGCCTTACCAGGCCCGGGACCGTTTGCGCCTTTTGGCTCACGTATATGATAGTGCCACTAGCATCCATATGACAAAGAACCCGGGCTGACATGGCTAGTCGTGAACCCAAAGTGGTACTAACTTACAGGGACATGCATACATGACCCAACAACGAACGTGTCGGTCATCAGCGAGTGAATCCGGGCTGTAGCAACTGGGCTAGCAGGACTCCAGTAAACCGGGCTGTAGCAGGCTAACAGGACTCCGGTAGACACCGCATGACATTTCCCCGAAGGGACAGACACAGGAACGAAGAAGGACACATGCCGGCCAGCCTAAGTGTTCCGGAGCAGTAGCAAGCTACCAGGGCTCAGTGGAAGCACTAGGAGACATTTCCCGGTAAGAGAGGCTACCAAGGATAAACAACTAGATAGTCAGATCCCACACGTACCAAGCATTACAATAACATACACACAATATGCTCGATATGTGCAAATACAACATGGCATCACAACATGACTCTACAACTCAAGTATTTTATTCAATAGGCTCTAAGGAGCGAGATATTACAAACATGGGTCTCATGACCCAGCATTCAGAGCACACAAGTCAGGCACAAGCGGAAGCTTAACATCTCTGAGTACAGACAACTGTAAATGAAAAAGGCTGAGAAGCCTGACTGTCTATCAGATCCTGCCGAGGGCACAAGATCATAGCTGAGGTAACAAGCTAAACGTCGAAGTCCACGCGTAACTACTAGCGAGACTGAAGTCTCTCTGCAAAAACGTAAAATAGGCAAACGTGAGTACAAATGTACCCAGCAAGACTTACATCAGAACTAACTACATATGCATCATTATCAACAAAGGGGGTGGTGGAGTTTAACTGCAGCAAGCCAGCTTTCACTCGGTGGCTAACCTGAACTATGACTGCAAGTAACTCTTTTGAGGTGGCGCACACGAGTCCACATATGCATCATATCAATACACCACTATGGATCCGCTCCCGTCTCCCTACGAGAAAGCCATCCATAGCACTCACACTTATCTTGCGCATTTTAGAGTATCCACTTTCACTTGTCTATGAACTGTACGGGCAACCCAGAAGTCCTTTACCGTGGACACGGCTATTCGAGTAGATCATATTAACCCTGCAGGGGTGTACTTCTTCACACACGCTCTCACCACTTACCACCGTTTACACGACATGTACTCGGCAACCTTCAAGCGGAAGCCTAGCAAGGGTGTAGGCCACGACCCACTACTAGGAAAAGGGCTATAGATAGGATTGACACTAATGGCGCACCAGGGATGTAGTGCGCCACTACTATATACTAATGGCGCACTAGTTGGTGATGCGCCATTAGTGTGGAAGATACTAATGGCGCACCAGAAAAAAGGTGCGCCACTAGTAATATTTTTTTTTTCATTTTTACATACATACTAATGGCGCATCCGACCGAAGTGCGCCATTACTAGTTCTAACTAGTAATGGCGCACTAGACAGACAGTGCGCCATTAGTATTGTTTTTTACTTTTTTTGCAAAACTACTAATGGCGCACCACCTGCAGGTGCGCCATTAGTAAGCAGGCATACTAATGGCGCATTGGCTAGTGGTGCGCCATTAGTAACCTGGGACCCCAACAAGATATTTTGGACAGCCACACCTACCCACTCACTTTCCCCACTTCATTCCCTCCACCTCCTTCTCCAAACTTTCGGCTGCCTCCTCCTCCTCACCTCATTTGCACCATAGATTCATCAAAATTAAGTGGTGAAATTACCTTTTTTTGATAGGTAAGTAAGGGGAAAGCTGTCTTCATGTTGTAGATCTACTTTTTTTCTCCCTAGCTCGCTCCAACAACGTGCACATGCACTTTTTGTGGCCTAGCTAGATCTATGTATGTTTGTGATGTTGCATATGTTTGTGGTGTTGCATATATGTTTGTGTTTGCAAGTACCGGTATTTGAAATGCGATAGTTGCCAATATTTTGCCGAAATGTTGATTCATTTCCGTTTCGGCGAGAATTTTGGCACTATGCATTCTTTTTGGTCCTGTTTTTAGGGAAGGTCATGCCAAATTTTTTCTTGGTTCTAAAATATCGTTTTGCTCTACCCCGCAGGCGACCATGGTCCGCATGATGACCGAAGGCATCGTGAATAGGTTTTTGAGCTCCACGAAGGCCGAGATGCTTCAAAAGAACGAGACGGAGATAAGATGTCCGTGTAGAAGATGCAAGCTGAAGAGCCTTATTGCGGATCCGGATTCCGGGTAGGTGCGGGACCACCTGCTCTTGTGTGGTTTCATGGATGGCTATAGGTGGCAAGGTGATGAAGATGACTATGAAGTCGTCCATGGGGGCCTGGCAAGAAATGAGGAAGGGCAACAAGACAACCACCGCGGTGAGGGCGGGCGAGAAGACGAAGAATCTCCAGGACATGATCACGACGGTGATGCTGTACACAGTCATCATGTAGAAGATGTCGTACATGATGATGAGGAAGATCAAGACGAAGGGCATGATCATGAAGATGAAGATGCCGGAGCAGACGACGATGGAGGCTGGGTGCAGGACCCTCATATTCAAGAGTTGCTTCTCAAGCAGACGGATAACGCAAGAGCTGCCGCCCGAGAGAAAGCCAAGCTGGATCAACTAGAGATAGACGCGGTTACTCCATTGTATGAAGGATGCAGGCCCGAGGATACCCGCCTGAAAGTAACGCTCATGACTCTGGAGATGAAGGTAAAACACAAAATGACTGACGCATGCTTCGACGAGAACATGTCATTTTGGCACAAACGTCTTCCCAAGGGGAACAAGTGCCTGACCAGTTTCGAGGAGGCGAAGAAAATCGTGTGTCCTCTGGATTTACCGCACGTGAAATACCATGTGTGCATGAACAATTGCATCATTTATCAGGATGAGCACGCGGAGTCTACCATATGTCCGGTGTGCGGCGTCACTCGATACAAGAAGAGGAAGAAAGCTCCTCGAAAATCGGTGTGGTACTTTCTGATCACTCCTTGTATGCAGTGGTATTTCGCGGACCCTAAGGTAGCAAAGCTCCTGCGTTGGCACGCGGATAGGGAGGAGAAGAAGCGGGAAGATGACGGAAATGATCCGGAGATAAATAAAAAAGACAAGATGCTGAGTCACCCTAAGGATGCGAGCCAGTGGAAAGCGTTGAACTTCAAATACCCAGAATTTGGGAAGGATCCAAGGAACATCATGCTGGGCGCGAGCACCGATGGAGTCAATCCGTTTGGCAGCCAGAGAAGCACACATAGCACCTGGCCTGTGTTTGTGTGGATGTACAACCTTCCCCCCTGCTTGTGCATGAAGAGGAAGTACATTCACATGAGTATGCTAATTGAAGGGCCGAAACAACCAGGGAATGACATCAATCTGTATCTGGGGCCGCTGAAAGAGGAGCTAGACACGCTGTGGAAAACGCCAGCCAATACGTGGGATGCCGCAGAGAAAGAATATTTCCCTATGAGAGCCACATTGCTCACGACGGTGCACGACTATCTCGGTTACGGATATCTCGCGGGGCAGGTAGTCCACGGATTTTCTGGATGCGTAAGGTGCATGGATGACACAATGTATCGCCAGCTAGATAGAGATCCCGGGTCTTCGAAAACCGTGTTCATGGGACATCGAAGGTGGCTTCGCGACGATGACCCGTGGAGGAAACGCAAGGATCTGTTCGATGGTGAAACCGAACCCCGAAAACGCCCGTGTACGAGGAGCGGCGAGGAAATAGATGAGCTGTTGAAAAATTGGAAGGACTGCCCACTGCCGGGAAAGAAGCAAAAGGCGCCAGAGCCGGGAAAGAAGCGAAAGGCGCCAGAGCCGCTGCTAAAGGTATGGAAAACGAGTTCTGTTTTGTGGGACTTGTCGTACTGGAAGATCCACCATGTGCCTCACAGCCTTGATGTCATGCATATCACGAAGAACGTGTGCGAGAGTCTGCTTGGTACCCTGCTCAACATGCTAGAGAGGACCAAAGATGGGCCGAAAGCAAGGGCAGACTTGAAATCAATGGGCATCAGGCAGGAGCTTCATGCTAATGATGATGATGATGATGATGATGATGATGATGATGAGGCGAAGCAGGACACAAAAAGTCGTCGCAAAGGCAAAAAGGCCAAGAAGACAGGAAATGACTACCCTCCCGCGTGCTTCACTCTAAGTCAGGAGGAGATCGAGCAGTTTTTCACCTGCCTCCTAGGAGTAAAACTTCCTTACGGTTACGCGGGGAAGATAAGCAGATACCTAGACCCAGCGAAGCAAAAGTTCAGCGGGATGAAGTCTCACGACTGTCATGTGCTGATGACGCAGATACTTCCAGTTGCAATCCGTGGGATCATGGATGCGCACGTCCGTGAAATGCTATTTGGCCTATGCAACTTTTTTGATGTCATCTCTCGAAAGTCGATTGGCGTGAGGCAACTCAGAAGGCTACAGGAAGAGATCGTGGTGATACTATGCGAGCTTGAGATGTACTTCCCACCCGCATTCTTCGACGTTATGGTGCATCTGCTGGTCCATATTGTGGAGGATATCATCCAACTCGGGCGCAAACGGTTATACCCGAAGCCAAATCCAAGACCGCGGGCGCAAACGTCACCACAAAAAATGAGCCATGGGTACTGGCTTCCCAAGTGGACCAATGCTTCTTCATTACCGACTCGCCAAAGCCCAGTCATGTTGTCATGAGGAGAGGCAAAAGGAAGATCATCGGAATGGATGGAGTAGCCAATGAGCAAGACTTCGACAAGTACGGCGACCCGAAGATTGAACATGATGACGACGATGAAGTAGCAGCACACACCACAAGAAGAAGCAGGACCACCCTACCTAAAGGACGTCCGTTCCACAAAAGAACTCCATTTGCGAAAAAGAAGGGAAAGAAGATTGTGAACAGATAGCTAGCTAAGATCGATTGTATTTAAATCGTAGTCTTCATTTCTCGGGCACTTTTTGATATCATGAATATTTTTAAATTTCATGGGCACTTTTCGAATTCAAAAATATTTTTTCAAATTTGATGATATTTTTTCATATTCAATATGAAAAAATATTGAATATTCATGAGGACACTCGATCTCGATCCCCCTCCCTCTCGATAGCTATCCGATCCCCCTCGCGAGATCCCCCTCGCCGCCGAGCACCCCCCTCACCCTCCCCCGCTCCACCGCCGCCGAGCACCCCCCGCACCCTCCCCCGCTCCACCGCCGCCGCCGACACCCCGCACCCTCCCCCACCTTTTGATGATATTTTCAAATAACAAATTTGATGATATTTTCAATTAACAAAAATTGATGATATTTTCAAAAAAATGATGATATTTGATGATATCTTCTGTTCTAGTCCTCATGAAAATAACAAATTTGATAAAAAAAACAAATTATCAGATGCAACAGAAATAATGAAAAAAATACTAATGGCGCACCCTAGGTGGGTGCGCCATTGCTTGCAGAAAAAAAAGTTACTAATGGCGCACCAGAGGTGGGTGCGCCATTGCTATAAGAAAAAAAACTACTAATGGCGCACCAGAGGGTGGTGCACCATTGCTATAGTGTGTACCCCTTTGTCCGATCCCCCCTTCCCTCTCCCCCTCGCCAGTTACCTCTCCCTCGATCCACCGCGCCGCTCCTTCCCTCATCCCCCCCTCCACCGCACCGCTGCCGCCACTGCCCCGACCCACTACGCCGCAGCCGCCCACGCGCCCCCGCCGCCTCCCTCTCCCCTTCCTCCCCCTCGAGCCCGCGACCTCCTCGGACGGACGGCGGCGCGAGCCTCCCCGCGCTCCTCGACGGACGGGCTCCTCGACGGACGGACGAACGGCGGCTAGCCTCGTCGGACGCGCTCCTCGACGGCGGCGCGAGCCTCCCCGTGCGGCTGCTACTCATCGATGACGGTTAGTCTCCGTCCCTCCCTCCCTCTCTCCCTCGCTCATCCCCATGCCCCCACAGGGCGGAGACCTAGGGTTAGGAGCAGGAGCTCGCCGCCGCCGCCCCGTCGTGCCGCTCATCGAGCTCGCCGTCGACCTAGGGTTAGGAACTTGTAGTCTTCTGAATACCTACAATACCTAGGCTATTGTTGTTAATTCACTTATATTCTGTTCCCAGTAGCTACCTGCATTTGTTGGGACCTAAGCTCCATTTGCATTCAGGGTCATATTTTTTCTGAACACTTGATTTGTGTTTCCCTTGGTCCATAAAAAGGTTTTGTTGAATTACTGTGCCATGAACATAGCAGATCCACCATGGAACTCATTCATATATCTGTTGTGTGTTATTATTCGTCAGTTTTTGTTCTAAAAAAGCTGTGAGTTTTGAGGTAAAGTAGCACGGAACAAAAGTTTGATGTGTTCCAAGTTGAATGACACCATCTCCATGTGTATGCAGTAAGCTGGATGACTAAACTAGCTCATGCTCAAGTTGAATGACACCATCTCCATGTGTATATGATATTGATATGAAAGATGGTGCAAATACAAATCTCCCAATTAGGGAGTTTTTTGAGCTCTTTCTTTTTCATTTCCTACTATCCTTATCCTAATTATCTTAAATTGTTATGATGTGTGTAACAGGATTATATCTTGGATTTGCTAGTGGACTTTGGGAGTTTCTTAGCCAGCTTGGTGACCCCATATTTTTCACTATTTCAGCAAGTCTTTTGTAAGCATTAAACTTTCAGCACTACATTTTTATCTTATGTGTACATCTGTTTGCTTCCTAAAATAGGGATGGGCCTCCTTTCCTATATATGTGTATGATGATCCTCCTTTCCTACAGTAGTATAGCACCTGCAGTAGTATGTCACTTGCAGTAGTATGGCACTTGCAGTAGTGGTGCCTACGCAAGATACAGTTCAGATTTGAAGTGTTTCAGAAATTGGTATGACCAAAGATGCTATTGTATATAAATGGGCTGCTGTAGAACTGTTCTTCATCTTTATAGTCCTGTTGTATAGAAATATGCTGAATTTTCTGCTCTGATTGTTGCTCAAAGAAATTTATCAAAAAAATGGGGTCCTGGGAGACGCCGCTGCTGCTTGAGGCCCTTGAGAGGCCCTTCGTGTCGTGATGATTTTGCAGGTACCCCGAGAGGCCCTTGAGTTTGCCAGAATGTCGATTAACTTCCGTTCCGGCAAATTCGGGTACTCCATATGTCCTATTTTCAGCAAAGGTCATGCTGAAATTTTCCGTGAATTTTAGCATGACTTTGCTAAAAATCGGACATATGGGGTACTTGCTACTAATGCATGGGCCGGGGTATCTTAGTACTTAATTAAGTAGGATCAACTGCCCCTTTATTCTTGCTGCATTAAACCATAGGTGGCAATAGAGCCAAGTGATTAGGCCCAACTTAGAATTCTCCTCAGCATCGATAAACCCTAGATGATAAACCCAACATATGTGGCAATAGAGCCAAGTGATTAGTGCCAAGTGACTAGGCCCAACCTAGGGTGCCTCGGCATCGATAAACCCTAAATGATGAAAACTTAACTTAGCATTTAGGGTGCCTCGGCGTCGACAAACCCAAAATGATGAAACCTTGGCTTTTAGGGTGCCTCAGTGTTGACAAACCCTAAATGATAAAAGCTTAGCTTTTAGGATGCCTCGGTGTCGATAAACCCTAAATGATGAGACCATGATCTTGTTCCTTGACAATAACCAACTTTTTGACCAAACTGTTTTCCTATTTAGAGTGAAACATGGCCAACAATGATGAGGCCGGCGGTTCGGGCAGCAAGCAATTCTGGGAGCTGTCCCAGGAGATGGAGGAACAACCTCACCGCTATGAGGACGCCGCGGAAGACACCGATCCTGACTACACAACCCCTAGTAGCGTCGGGGATGACACCACTGATGGTGCTGCCAAGGTTGCCACCACTGATGATGGCAGCACACACACAGATGGCAGCCAACCAAAGAAGCAAAGGAAGGACCGGCGCTCGAATGCGCTTAGCACCCTCAAGGAGGAATTTACTCAAGTGGACTCCGACGGGCATCCAACGGAGCCGAAACATATAGTCAAGGGGTACTCGCTTCAGCTCGGGTGCATTCTCCGGAGCACCGTCTCGATCAACACCGAGAACCTTAGGCATAAGGACCGAGGTAATTTGCGCAACCTCCTCTTCACGAAGTTGCATGAACGATACAAGTTCCCCGCCGATTTTGAAAACATACGTCTCTCAGGGAATAAAGTGAACAGTGCCACCCTCACGAGGATGAGCACGGCCCTGTCTACTTGGAGAAGCGCGGTGAAGAGAATGATTGATAAAGGTGATAGTTATGAGAAGATCAAGGCGAAATATTCTTTGATCAGCGAAGATGACTACAAGGAGTTCAAGATCAAGTGCGAGAGCAGCGCAACCTCTGAATCAAGTCAGTGGGGGAAAGAAATGCGGGAGTTGAACTTAGGGGAACACAAACTCGGTCCCGACGGTTACAGAGTGGCGAAGCCTATATGGGACAAGGAGGACGTGGAGCATGCCGAGCAAGGCCTACCGCCCCGCTTCGAGAAATACAGCGGTGACAAGCAGACCAGGAACTTTGTCAGGGCCCGGTACAAGGAGGACCCGATAACAAAGGAGCTTACCACGGATCCGAAGACCAGGGCGCTTGAGCTTGTTCAAGTAAGGAATACACCCCCATGTAATTAGCTCCATATGGTTGCACTCTACTTAATCCCCAATATTTCTAAATGGTTCACGTTCCTTCCGCAGGAAACTAAAAGCAGTAGCGCGGGATCGTCTCAGAGCTCCCCTTTCGACACCCCTTTAAATAAGGCGTTGAACGTAATGAAAAACAAGGATAAGCTCACTAAGCCGACATCAGCTGGTCGTGTGGCCGGCAAAGGCTTGTCCACAAAATGGGGGTCATACTATACCGCTAGTGTGCGGAAGGAGAAAAAGACCAGCTTGGAAAGCCAGACGCGCGAGGTTGAAGCACTCAAGGCACAAGTGGCGCGGATTCCGGAGCTTGTCCAAGAGCAAGTGGAACAACAACTGGGAACGAAGCTCAACGCCATGGTGCCTACGTTGATTCATGGGCTGACGACGTGGATTGCGGGCGGCCAATAGGGGCCTCCCCCGGTTCCCAGCTTCATGGCCAGCAACTCGCACAGCGCGCAGGTGGCGCCATTGGTGTCTCCAGCGGTGCCATTGGTGTCTCTGGCAGAGGCGGTATTCGTGTCTCCGACACCGGCACGGGCATTGAAGCTTAATGCACCCGGGTGTATGCCGGTCGGCACCTCGCCAGCAAGCGCCCCCTCTGTCAGTTGCACGCCCAGCGTTGGCGGTGCCTGGACATTAGCCGAGCTCGACGGCATCATGGTAACTAAGCCTCTCGGCCGATGACTTCATCTCCTTGCCTTTGACTGGGCATCCCTGACACCCTACATGTTTTTGCAGGGCGCCGCCGACGTTCCTTGCACTCTTCTGCACTTCGTGGGCGGCGAGTTGGTCGATGTCGCCAAGGGAAGAATCGTTCAACCGGGCAACCGCATGTTCCACGGTAATCCGATGGCACACACAGTGTATGGGGTTGAAGTGGTTCGGGTGCTGCCAGGCTGCGACGAGCTGTTACCTCCGATTCGACCCGCCGGGGCCGACAAAGAAGATGAGATGACCCTCAGCGCCTGCGTAAACTGGCCCCTGCTTTGGCCGAAGAGCCAGATTCGTTTGGGGGCGGGGGACACCACCCCACAGACAAGACCGCCAGTCGTGCCGGTGCCAAGCCATGGCAAGAACGCCGCAACGCTACCGGACCTGCCGGACATCCCTATGCCGGACATCCCTATGGCACAGGATACAGACATCCCTATGGCACAGGATCCGGACGACGATGACAACGACGACAGTACATTTACCAATGTCGATAAGTACTTTGCCGAACATGGGTACGCTGACCAGTTCTGCGGGCCTCTTTCTCAAGAACCCAACCAAGACGACCGCAATCTAGCTGATACGGCGGAGAAATCCAATTGCAATAGGCGTCATCTGGCGTTCAGTTCTCAGGAGACGCCTCTAGCTCCCGCCTTCACCGAGCCTCAGATAGCTGAGGTGCGAAATATTATCATCCCCAACACGCTTAAGAAGGCGGTCTATGAGCAGAACTCGGTCCCATTACAGGAGATCAAGAAGAAGGGACGGAAACGAAAGACTAACAAGGGCGCCGGTGCGAGCCAGCCGGCACCGAGTTCGATCCGTGCTCAGGACGGGCCACCTTCACCTAAGGATATCTCGAGGAGGGTGCATGTGGCGGGTAGGGCGATGCTACCGCCAAATATGCTCAATGCTGCAACCGGTGCTATGCGGTGTCACATCCCTAGTTCTGACAATGCCTAGTGCATGCATTAGAGTGTTACATCATGTTTAAATTTCATTTAAACCTGAGATGGGGATTGACTAAGCCCTAGCACCAAATGAATTCAACTAGGGTCAAAATAAAACCTTTTTCATTGAACTCAAAATGTCCTCTAAAAATGTTCAACATTTCTGGTTTAAGGTGGAAGCATCTACCAAAAATGGTTTATATTTTTGCAGGACATATTTGGTCACTGAATTAAATCATATAGTATTTTCATTTGGGCATTTAAATGCTATTAAATATTTCAAATGCTCAAATAATCATAAACTAAAATGTTTACTGTTGGATATATTCTAAACAGTAGCCATGATTAGTTTCATGATTTTTGAAAGTGTCTGAGTATTTTTAATAAAGCCCTAAATTTACAGAATAATAGAAAACTGAGATAATTAGAAAAGGAGAGAGAGAGAAAGACCCGTACCTGGGCCACTTACCTGTAGCCGGCCCAGCTTCTGCGCGGCCCGTTACTGTGCAGCCCAGCTGCCAGTCATCTTCCTCCCCCTCGCCCCGAAGCAGCTGCGTGCGGGACGCACGCGCGCCGACGCCGGCCACCTCCTGCTTCGCCGTGGCAGCCTCCCCGACTTCCTCGCGACGCCACGGAGACGTCCCCGACCCCCTCTCACTTCTCCCTCGCTCTCTGGACCTCCCTCCCCCTCGCTCCTCTGTTTCCCCTCCCGCGACCGAGCGGAGCTCACCGTCATCGTCGCCGTACCCATGGCCACCGGCCACCCCTAGCCTCGCCGATGCACCCAGGAGCTCCGCCTCGACCCCCTCTTCCTCCCCACCGATCCATAGCCCTCCGGAAGCCCTGCATCGCCGCCATCGCCGTCGTCTTCTACCTCGGACCCGCCGGCCATCTTCGTCAAATTCGCCGGCTCCGGACCGTCCCCGACCTCGCCGAGCGTCCCCTCGTCATCGCCGTGAGTCACTGACCCTCTCCCCTAACTCAGCATGCTCCCCTCCGTGCCGTAGCGCCGTTCCCCACGAGCACCGAAGCCACCGTCCGCCATTGCTGCTGCACGCATAGCCTCCGTGCTCCCCTGGCCTCACTAAGCTGCTCTTAGTGCTCCCCATGTCTAGCAGGTGCTGCCCAGCCTCTCCATTTGCTCACTGATGCACCGTAGCGACGCGCCCGAGCACCACCGAACACCATCGCCGCCAAAGCTCGTCGCCGGCATGAGTTCCGGCGACCCCACGACCTCCCACTCGGTCCTTTGGATGCGCGGGAGCAAGGGCCATCCCCTGGTGCCCTCAGCGCGCCAAACTGACGCCTCTAGCGCAAGTCCGGCGTGCCCCGCCGTGTTCTGTGGTCGCCGTCAGCTGGTCTCCGGCGTGCTGACGTGGCGTCATCGTTAGGGGCTAATGACCCTGTTAACTAACCCTGTGACACTGACAGTGGGCCCCGTAGCGGGTCAAAGCCCGGGTCAACGCGGGATTAGCCCCTGTGTCACTGACGTGTGGACCCCACACGTCAGGTTTGACCCGAGCCGGCCCCTGTTGGCTTGCTGACGTCATGCCAACGTCATGCTGACGCAGTAATGCTTTCTGGATTTAATTTAATTCTGAAATTCCAGAAAAATGCCTAAAACTTCTAAAATTCATAGAAATTTAACCGTAACTCCAAATTAAATAAATTATATATGAAAAATTATCAGAAAAATTCAAGGAATCCATCTGTACCATTTTCATGCATGTTAGAACAACTTATAGGTGCTGTTTAGCACAAATCAATTAAATGGCATTTGAATAATCACATATGGAGTTTGAATTTGAATCTTGTATTCAAACCAACTTCATTTAATCTGTTGCTAGTTGCATTAGCCCAAAACACATTCATTTTGCCATGTCATGATCATGCATCATATTGTGCATTGCATTGATTGTGTTCCCTTCTGTGTTGCCGGTATTGTCCCCTCTCGATAGACGTGATATCGATGATGTGATCGTTGACACTGATGAAGAGCTATATTATCTTCAGAAGTGCCAGGCAAGCAAAACCCCCTTGTTCATTTCGATAAAATCCCACTCTCTCGCTCCCGCTCTCTTTTACTGCATTAGGACAACAACGACATTTTGTTACTTGCTGCGGTAGCTGAACCCCTTTATCCTTTGCATGACCTGTCATTGCCACAGTAAATAGATCAACCCACTAGCATGAGTAGGAGTTGTTTGAGCCCTGATGTGCCTACTCATTCATGCTTGTTGTCATGCCTGCTATTGCTTAGAGTTGAGTCAGGTCTGATTCATCGGGGATGAATCAAAGGCGTGTGAACATGTCCTACTGTGTGTGAGCGAAGTGTGTGAACACGATTTGGTAAAGGTAGCGGTGAGAGGCCATGTAGGAGTACATGGTGGGTTGTCTCATTGCAGCCGTCCTCAGGAACTGAGTTCTGTGTTTGTGATCCATGATTCAGCTACTACCATACATTGGGCCCTGAAATATGACTCCGCTCGACTTCTTATTCACCCTAGTCCTCTGTCCAGGAGTTGCAAGTAGTTTCTGGTGTTTGTAGCTTACTGGAGGCCGTGGACAGCGCTGACCGTAGGGGTGGGCTGTGATGCGGTAGGTACGCGGCACGGTGTACCGGATGCCCGTTTGGTATCTCGGGAACCCTGTTCACATCGTTTGGGGCTGTGAGGGAAACTCCGGCCGGATCTCCTCGTGGATGGAACCCGAATAGGCGATAAACCTGGACTAGAGACTTGAGTGTTTAGGTAGGTCATGGTCTACACCCACGTCGGCTTTCGCTTGAAGTCTGCCGAGCACATGTCGTGTGCAGACGCTAAGTGGTGGAAACATGTATGAAGAAGTACACCCCTGCAGGGTTAACATCAACTATTCGAATAGCCGTGTCCGCGGAAAAGGACTTCTAGGTTGCTTATATCAGTTCATAGACAAGTGAAAGTGGATACTCTAAAATACGCAAGATAAGCGTGAGTGCTATGGATGGCGTTCTCGTAGGGAGACGGGGGCGGATCCATAGTGGTGTATTGATATGGTGAATATGTGGACTCGTGTGCGCCACCTCAGAAGAGTTACTTGCAGTCGTAGTTCAGGATAGCCACTGAGTCAAAGCTAGCTTGCTGCAGTTAACCTCCACCATCCCCTTTGTTGATAATGATGCATATGTAGTTAGCTCTGATGTAAGTCTTGCTGGGTACATTTGTACTCACGTTTGCCTATTTTATGTTTTTGCAGAGAGACTTCGGTCTCGCTAGTAGTTCCACGTGGACTTCGACGTTTAGCTTGTTACCTCAGCTACGATCTTGTGCCCTCGGCAGTATCTGGTAGATAGTCAGGCTTCTCAGCCTTTTTCATTTATAGTTGTCTGTACTCAGACATGATAGCTTCTGCTTGTGCTTTGACTTGTATGCTCTGATTGTTGGGTCATGAGACCCATGTTTGTATTGTCTCGCTCCTCGGAGCCTATTGAATAAACTATTTGAGTCGTAGAGTCATTTTGTGATGCCATGTTGTATTGCACATATCGAGCATATTGTGTGTATGTTATTGAAATGCTTGGTATGTGTGGGATCTGACTATCTAGTTGTTTATCTTCAGTAGCCTCTCTTACCGGGAAATGTCTCCTAGTGTTTCCACCGAGCCATGGTAGCTTGCTACTGCTCCGGAACACTTAGGCTGGCCGGCATGTGTCCTTCTTCGTTCCTGTGTCTGTCCCTTCGGGGAAATGTCACGCGATGAATACCGGAGTCCTGTTAGCCCGCTACAGCCCGGTTCACCGGAGTCCTGCTAGCCCAGTGCTACAGCCTGGATTCACTCGCTGATGACCGACACGTTCGATGCTGGGTCATGGATGCCTGTCCCTGTAAGTTTGTGCCACTTTGGGTTTACGACTAGCCATGTCAGCCCGGGCTCCTTATCATATGGATGCTAGCGACACTGTCATATACGTGTGCCAAAAGGCGCAAACGGTCCCGGGAAAAGGTAAGGCGACACCCGTGGGAATACCGTGCGTGAGGCCGCAAAGTGATATGGAGTGTTACATGCTAGATCTATGTGGCATTGAGTCAGGGTCCTGACAGCGTTGGTATCAGAGCTTGACTGCCTGTAGGATTATCAAGCCAAACTTGTCGAAGTTGAGTCTAGAAATTCTTTAGTTATATAAGGGAATTGATTGTGGGATGGAACGTAAGGCTCTTTTTACTCCTTATACCTTATGCCTTCTGATCTGAGTCATCATCTTCTCTTCTACGGGGATTAAGAACTAGGCTATCTCTTCTTTCTATCAGGATCACGTGTTACTAATCCGTAGACTTATAGAATTGTTGGAATTAAGCCTCGTTTCAGCTCCTATTACTTCCGTATGTTAATCGTTGATCTTGAAACCTTGATATTGTGTTTCTGGGTGGTTATGCCACCATTTTTGTGAATGTCTCAAACCTTTTTTTTGAGCATTTACAGCCGTTATGCTGCCCGAGTCATTCCAGGTTTCTAAATAGTCTGATGCATTTGCAAAATCCTTTCCCTCTGGTTTCGATGTTCCTTTATGCCAGCTCAATCACACTAATTGTTGAGTTGAGGTATTCTATTGCCTTGATCTTATGTTGGAGTTACTATTATGACCCTAGGTGTCTCAGGGGATCATCTAGTAGTCTAGCCATGATTTATGTTCCAGTGTGATGACTCTGGCCGTCATTATCGAAAGCATCCCGTGATGCCATTTAGTAGTAGGTATTCTATCCCTGGGTTTTGAACCCGAGATTCACCCTACTTGCTTCATGTTGATAGTTTTGCTCGTTCCTTTAGGTTATTAGTAACCTTTGCATTAGTCCTCGATGTTCGTGGTATTCCTTTCTTCCAAATACTATGAACCGCTTATGGCAGATGTTCCTCGCTGATCGAAAGATCACAATCAGAGTGCTCTCGATGGGTTCTCGATTCTACATTGTGACTCTGCCTGTTCTACCTTTCTGCATGGGTTATCCGGAAGAAATATGTTGAACTTGGTTCGACATACTAATCTATGCATCCACAACTCAGAAAATTATATGTTCCTTTGAGTTGTTCTCTTTAGTTGCATTCTGACCTTCGTCTATCAATTGATAGTCAAGAGTATGCGTGCGTTCGTTTATCGATGCCTATTACTCTTGTGGTCCGTCAAGCCATTCTATCGCGGAATGACTAGGAGAAACAAACTCCAGTACCTCTTCCATATCTAGGATTGGGTCAAAACAATTGTACTCCGCAGATCAAAATGGCAATCCAGCTTTTGCTCTGTTCTACCTTGGAGTATTACCATCTTTTATATCGGGATTGTTATAGGAATTGCACACCATCCTATGAACTCTTGGTACAGTGATACTTTTGCCATCATTGTTCATTCCTCGGTTCCTGTGTTATTGTAACCGGAATGCCGACAAGTGTACCGTGATGTGCGAAATCAATACTCCTAGCAACTCCGCTGCTTGGTAGTTAATGGACAATATTCTCATTCTTAGCATGCTGGTTATTGAATTATCATTCTAAGACTGATCGTGCTACCTAGTCCTTATTTCCGGTGCACTCTTCGATCAATGAGCTAGGATTGTGTCAATCCCTCATTTTTTCTTTTTGATCATATCATCTTGCCCTGAAAAGCAAGATTGTTCTCGAGCTTAGAGACATATCGATGGTTCGTGATTTTCCGTATATCTTCTTGGAAGTATTACCAGGTTGTCACCTGACTGTTATGTTGAGCTCGTGATCAAGTTGGTTTATCCTGTAAACCACCCCTTCTCCAAGAATCTGTGGGGATACCCCTGAGCTAGTTGGCCAAGCTGAACAACAACTTGGAGAGTTGGAAGATAAAAGCTTGCCTGACTTAGTTCGTTCCAAAGGGATATTCTTGTGTAGTGTGTGTTGAAGAAAGATGATATCTTCATCGATTGGTCCCTGTGGTCAGTTGTTGGACCTATTGTCTTATCAATCCTTTGATTTGAGTGTGGGCTATCGTCAAATCAAATCAGTACCAACGATGCTCGTAATGTTGTCTTATTCGTGGTTGATCCCTCGAGCATACACCATTACATCTTTGGTCTGACCAATGCTATCACCGTGTTCACTTAACTGTGGAATTCCACTTATATGGAAACCTGGATGAATTGTTGTTGAGTCCATGAGCAACATTTTTATCTCCTCCATGATGTTGTTGAACATTAAGCTAGTGTTGGAAACTTTTGAAAGCATTTCTTCATGCTAGTTCATGAAGCATATGTTCGGATGTAAGAAGTGACTTCCTCTTATACACGTGCATTTGGTGAAAGTTGCCGCCATGGATTTGAGAAAGTTAGTTTTGCTTCCTCTGGAATCATCCCAAGTCAGTCATGCATACGTGCAAAGTATTCTGTGGTCTGGAGACTTGCAACCTTCATTCCATATGTGTTCCGAGCACACCAAGCCACTGATTGAGTTGTTTAAAGATAAAGGAGTCTGTCCAAGGTGAACTCTTTGGACTTCCACGCGTGGAGACCTCGATGTCATTAATGATGGTTCCCCACCTGAACTCGGTAGTGTTTTATTATAAGACTACCACGTGGTCATGTTTGTCTGGGACATCGTGTTCACATGTTTGTAGCAGAACCAGCTCATGTTTTGGAGCTTACTATCGTAGTTCATTCCCCGAGAATCTCGCAGCGTTGTCTCGTCGAATTGTGTTGCAAACTTTCATTTTTCTTCCTAGACTCGATGAGTCTGGAATATCCTGACACCAACCAGATCTGAATCTCAGGCAGATATGATGGTTTGGAACATTTCCCAAGAACTATAATATCGGTCCCTCGAAAACCGGTAAAGTGGATGTCGTGGCCAACACACCCAGCCGGAAGACCTGTTATTATAATATCTTGATTGAGGAAGTTGGCCACCTCCCCATAGGGATTTCGTAGGAATTACTCCCTAGTTGCCCCTATGGATTTTGAGATCCCGAAGTCCGACCTTTTACTTGATGTTCTAGATATCAAACCATATCTATGAATGGGTTACGCTAGCACATCAAGGAGAACATTAGAAGCGGAGTGCTAAATGTCTCTCGGTCGATCATCCAGATTTTGTTTCCTTGGCCTCGCCAAGGTGAAATCTAAGAAGGTGTTATCTTCCTTTGCATCGGCATCTTCCACCGGTATTCATCATGGTAGTAAGTTGTGTTGCCAGAATCCTTGACACGGATATTGGTAAAACCTTGACGATTGTGGAAATGCTCAAGTTCTTGAGAGCATGCACAAGCGCTACGTGTTATCATCGGCTCTAATTGGGATGCTCTCAGTTCCCTCGGCAATGCTGTGACCTTCTCAAACAATGAATTCACTCTCTATTGTTGGGTTCTTCCCCAGTTACCAGAATCATTCCCAGCATTTGCATTTTGTTCCCAGCTTGCACCGCCAATGTGCCATTCTACCATGGGTCTCTCCCATTTCCGGTGATAAGCAAATTCATCCATTACGTTGTCTTCAACAAGGTAATCCACATCATCCAAGTCCGAGTATGCCATTCTACCGACCCCCTCCAAACGATTGGTCGAGAATTGCCTTAAATTGGTATAAAGAGTTTCAATGATCTTTGAATCAAAAGTAATTCTTTTTGCCACTTAAGGGGGTATATCTACGAGTCACCATCCCTAAGGTGCCCCGTTGTGCTATCATGGCAACTAAAATCCTCGCGACGTTGACAATCGATTACCACCTTCTTAAGTGTGGAATTGTTGTCCACCTAGTGAACCTTCGTCATCCGTTTCTTTCCACCCCTCTTGATGTGTATCTCGTGTCTCAACCCGAGAGGTGGCTCTATGTCTCATTCCGTGAGTTGTTCGGTCTTCTAGAAGATCGATCCTGCTAGAGTTTCCCTTTCCTCTCATTGTCATGTCAATTGGAGTTCTCAGAACAAGACGACAAGACAAAGATGGTGATCGAAACAACGTTCATTTGAAGTGCAACCTGGATCGTGAAGATTATACTAGTTTGCGTTTCCCCTTCATCTTACCCTACGCTTGAATCTCGAGACGAGATTCTTGTTTAGTGGGGGTGAGTTGTCAGATCCCTAGTTCTGACAATGCCTAGTGCATGCATTAGAGTGTTACATCATGTTTAAATTTCATTTAAACCTGAGATGGGGATTGACTAGGCCCTAGCACCAAATGAATTCAACTAGGGTCAAAATAAAACCTTTTTCATTGAACTCAAAATGTCCTCTAAAAATGTTCAACATTTCTGGTTTAAGGTGGAAGCATCTACCAAAAATGGTTTATATTTTTGCAGGACATATTTGGTCACTGAATTAAATCATATAGTATTTTCATTTGGTCATTTAAATGCTATTAAATATTTCAAATGCTCAAATAATCATAAACTAAAATGTTTACTGTTGGATATATTCTAAACAGTAGCCATGATTAGTTTCATGATTTTTGAAAGTGTCTGAGTATTTTTAATAAAGCCCTAAATTTACAGAATAATAGAAAACTGAGATAATTAGAAAAGGAGAGAGAGAGAAAGACCCGTACCTGGGCCACTTACCTGTAGCCGGCCCAGCTTCTGCGCGGCCCGTTACTGTGCAGCCCAGCTGCCAGTCATCTTCCTCCCCCTCGCCCCGAAGCAGCTGCGTGCTGGACGCACGCGCGCCGACGCCAGCCACCTCCTCTCACTTCTCCCTCGCTCTCTGGACCTCCCTCCCCCTCGCTCCTCTGTTTCCCCTCCCGCGACCGAGCGGAGCTCGCCGTCATCGTCGCCATACCCATGGCCACCGGCCACCCCTAGCCTTGCCGATGCACCCAGGAGCTCCGCCTCGACCCCCTCTTCCTCCCCACCGATCCACAGCCCTCCGGAAGCCCTGCATCGCCGCCATCGCCGTCGTCTTCTACCTCGGACCCGCCGGCCATCTTCGTCAAATTCGCCGGCTCCGGACCGTCCCCGACCTCGCCGAGCGTCCCCTCGTCATCGCCGTGAGTCACTGACCCTCTCCCCTAACTCAGCATGCTCCCCTCCGTGCCGTAGCGCCGTTCCCCACGAGCACCGAAGCCACCGTCCGCCATTGCTGCTGCACGCATAGCCTCCGTGCTCCCCTGGCCTCACTAAGCTGCTCTTAGTGCTCCCCATGTCTAGCAGGTGCTGCCCAGCCTCTCCATTTGCTCACTGATGCACCGTAGCGACGCGCCCGAGCACCACCGAACACCATCGCCGCCAAAGCTCGTCGCCGGCATGAGTTCCGGCGACCCCACGACCTCCCACTCGGTCCTTTGGATGCGCGGGAGCAAGGGCCATCCCCTGGTGCCCTCAGCGCGCCAAACTGACGCCTCTAGCGCAAGTCCGGCGTGCCCCGCCGTGTTCTGTGGTCACCGTCGGCTGGTCTCCGGCGTGCTGACGTGGCATCGTCGTTAGGGGCTAATGACCCTGTTAACTAACCCTGTGACACTGACAGTGGGCCCCGTAGCGGGTCAAAGCCCGGGTCAACGCGGGATTAGCCCCTGTGTCACTGACGTGTGGACCCCACACGTCAGGTTTGACCCGAGCCGGCCCCTGTTGACTTGCTGACGTCATGCCAACGTCATGCTGACGCAGTAATGCTTTCTGGATTTAATTTAATTCTGAAATTCCAGAAAAATGCCTAAAACTTCTAAAATTCATAGAAATTTAACCGTAACTCCAAATTAAATAAATTATATATGAAAAATTATCAGAAAAATTCAAGGAATCCATCTGTACCATTTTCATGCATGTTAGAACAACTTATAGGTGCTGTTTAGCACAAATCAATTAAATGGCATTTGAATAATCACATATGGAGTTTGAATTTGAATCTTGTATTCAAACCAACTTCATTTAATCTGTTGCTAGTTGCATTAGCCCAAAACACATTCATTTTGCCATGTCATGATCATGCATCATATTGTGCATTGCATTGATTGTGTTCCCTTCTGTGTTGCCGGTATTGTCCCCTCTCGATAGACGTGATATCGATGATGTGATCGTTGACACTGATGAAGAGCTATATTATCTTCAGAAGTGCCAGGCAAGCAAAACCCCCTTGTTCATTTCGATAAAATCCCACTCTCTCGCTCCTGCTCTCTTTTACTGCATTAGGACAACAACGACATTTTGTTACTTGCTGCGGTAGCTGAACCCCTTTATCCTTTGCATGACCTGTCATTGCCACAGTAAATAGATGAAACCCACTAGCATGAGTAGGAGTTGTTTGAGCCCTGATGTGCCTACTCATTCATGCTTGTTGTCATGCCTGCTATTGCTTAGAGTTGAGTCAGGTCTGATTCATCGGGGATGAATCAGAGGCGTGTGAACATGTCCTACTGTGTGTGAGCGAAGTGTGTGAACACGATTTGGTAAAGGTAGCGGTGAGAGGCCATGTAGGAGTACATGGTGGGTTGTCTCATTGCAGCCGTCCTCAGGAACTGAGTTCTGTGTTTGTGATCCATGATTCAGCTACTACCATACATTGGGCCCTGAAATATGACCCCGCTCGACTTCTTATTCACCCTAGTCCTCTGTCCAGGAGTTGCAAGTAGTTTCTGGTGTTTGTAGCTTACTGGAGGCCGTGGACAGCGCTGACCGTAGGGGTGGGCTGTGATGCGGTAGGTACGTGGCACGGTGTACCGGATGCCCGTTTGGTATCTCGGGAACCATGTTCACATCGTTTGGGGCTGTAAGCGAAACTCCGGCCGGATCTCCTCATGGATGGAACCCGAATAGGCGATAAACCTGGACTAGAGACTTGAGTGTTTAGGTAGGTCGTGGTCTACACCCACGTCGGCTTTCGCTTGAAGTCTGCCGAGCACATGTCGTGTGCAGACGCTAAGTGGTGGAAACATGTATGAAGAAGTACACCCCTGCAGGGTTAACATCAACTATTCGAATAGCCGTGTCCGCGGAAAAGGACTTCTAGGTTGCTTATATCAGTTCATAGACAAGTGAAAGTGGATACTCTAAAATACGCAAGATAAGCGTGAGTGCTATGGATGGCGTTCTCGTAGGGAGACGGGGGCGGATCCATAGTGGTGTATTGATATGGTGAATATGTGGACTCGTGTGCGCCACCTCAGAAGAGTTACTTGCAGTCGTAGTTCAGGATAGCCACTGAGTCAAAGATGGCTTGCTGCAGTTAAGCTCCACCATCCCCTTTGTTGATAATGATGCATATGTAGTTAGCTATGATGTAAGTCTTGCTGGGTACATTTGTACTCACGTTTGCCTATTTTATGTTTTTGCAGAGAGACTTCGGTCTCGCTAGTAGTTCCACGTGGACTTCGACGTTTAGCTTGTTACCTCAGCTACGATCTTGTGCCCTCGGCAGTATCTGGTAGATAGTCAGGCTTCTCAGCCTTTTTCATTTATAGTTGTCTGTACTCAGACATGATAGCTTCCGCTTGTGCTTTGACTTGTATGCTCTGATTGTTGGGTCATGAGACCCATGTTTGTATTGTCTCGCTCCTCGGAGCCTATTGAATAAACTATTTGAGTCGTAGAGTCATTTTGTGATGCCATGTTGTATTGCACATATCGAGCATATTGTGTGTATGTTATTGAAATGCTTGGTATGTGTGGGATCTGACTATCTAGTTGTTTATCTTCAGTAGCCTCTCTTACCGGGAAATGTCTCCTAGTGTTTCCACCGAGCCATGGTAGCTTGCTACTGCTCCGGAACACTTAGGCTGGCCGGCATGTGTCCTTCTTCGTTCCTGTGTCTGTCCCTTCGGGGAAATGTCACGCGATGAATACCGGAGTCCTGTTAGCCCGCTACAGCCCGGTTCACCAGAGTCCTGCTAGCCCAGTGCTACAGCCTGGATTCACTCGCTGATGACCGACACGTTCGATGCTGGGTCATGGATGCCTGTCCCTCTAAGTTTGTGCCACTTTGGGTTTACGACTAGCCATGTCAGCCCGGGCTCCTTATCATATGGATGCTAGCGACACTGTCATATACGTGTGCCAAAAGGCGCAAACGGTCCCGGGAAAAGGTAAGGCGACACCCGTGGGAATACCGTGCGTGAGGCCGCAAAGTGATATGGAGTGTTACATGCTAGATCTATGTGGCATTGAGTCGGGGTCCTGACATGCGGAGTCTGCACGACAGTGTTCTTTCTTTGGAGAAGCAGCGTCTCAGAGAGAATGATGTGGCATACCCGGTTTTCGTGGCCAAGGTGCCAGAGGGCAAGGGCTTTGTGGATGGCGACATCGGGGGTACGATCGTCCTCTGGTTTGATGACATCTTTGCTATGTTTAACCTTCATCCGCTGCACTACTCCTTCGTTCGGCTGTTTTCGCTGAGTATGGAGATGCGGATCATTAGAGACAAGACCCCGGACATCGTGATAGTCGACCCCTTCTACATGCGTGCCAAGCACTTGAGCAGCACTGGGGACCGCCAAGTTGCGAGTTCACACCTCGAAGGCGTCATTCTGGCAAACCCAGATAAGGATAACTTCCTTGTGTCTTACTTTCCCGAGTAAGTCATCCCTTAACCGCCCCATAACATATGATTTCTTAGATTTCGATCGTTCTTTTTTTTCTAACATTCCGTGTTCTGTGCAGTGACACACATTGCACACTCATCCTCCTAAGCCCGAAATATTCCATGGCCACGTATTTCGACCCGAACCTTAACTCCAAGATAGACTACATAAATGTCAAGAAAGTTCTTGATGATGTTCTCCCTGGCTATGCCAAATCTGGACGCACCTTCACCAGGGCAGTTCGTAAGTACGGCAAGCACACCTTCTCACACAATACGAAGTTCTGCTGCGTCAAGTAGCCGCCTGGCGGTTAGAAGGATGCCTACTATGCCCTACATCACATGCGGGCGATCGTAAGGGGCCATCATCACCTTCTGCTACCTGATAGTCTCAAAGATTAGGCCGCGAGGTTGTCCAGGACGTGGACATCAGATAAGAATTCTTTCGCATCCAGTCGGAGTTTGCGGACATCATCCATCAAGATGTCCTTCATACCTCGGGGCAGTTCTTCTGCAGATATCAACCATCCAACAGTGAGATAGATGGAACGCTACAAATGCAGGGTGACAACGACCGCAATTTCATGACCATCATGACTGACGACGGCTTCATCCATGCTCCTGTCCGATGAGTCGAGTCGAAAGTAGTGATGTGTAGTTCTGAAACATTGATTGGCTCATGTTGTAATTAAACTTTAATGAATTCGTATGTCTCTTTGGTTTGGACAGTCGTTCAACTTAGATGTAATCGATGCTATTTATTAGTAGGACCATGAATCATGCTATTAATGTCTTTCTTTTCTCTTTCGATCCTTTTGTTGCATACTTACATATTGCTTATGTATTGTCTATTGTTTGGCTTGTGCATAGAGATGTTGTCGTATGTCGTGTACAAAGGTAAGGTTCCCGGAGTCTATGACGACTGGGAGGAGTGTCGGAGACAGGTTCACCATTTCAGTGGTAACAGTTACAAAGGGTACACCACTAGGGCGGAGGCCGAATCTAGATACGCCCACTATCTAGCGGGAGAGAGGAGGGAGCATTGGAGGAACCGGATGAAGACCAGTTTGATCGCGATGATGCTCATCGTGATGACCGCAGCTCTCTTCTATGTGATGGTAGTTTAGATGATCGATATCGACTTGTAATGTGAAGACAAACTCGATACTCGCGGTCTTGGGACTTGTAATGTTTTATCTTTGTTCGGTCTTTTGAATTCGGAGACTAATATGATGAATTGTATTCGGAGACTAATCTTCTATTGTATTCGATGAATCTGCTGTTGTTGTGTGCTGCTGTCTATATTTTGTCCAATAATATATTTTCTAACCTGTGCAAAAATCAGAGAAGTAAAAAAAACAAATATTCATACTAATGGTGCATCACCTCCAGGTGCGCCATTAGTATGCCAAAGGATACTAATGGCGCATCACCTCAGAGTGCGCCATTAGTATGACAAAGCACATGGTTACGTATGGCCCCCCGGGAGGCATACTAATGGCGCATGTTCTTACATACTAATGGCGCACTGCGTGGTGCGCCATTAGTATACCAGATACTAATGGCGCACCAGTGGTGCGCCATTAGTAAAAAATACTAGTGGCGTGCTACTAATGGCGCACCGGTAGTGCGCCATTAGTAGGCAAAACCGGTGCACCATTAGTAGGCCTTTTCCTAGTAGTGACCTGACTAACCACACAAGTCTCCCGTCCAGGTTTATCGCCTATTCGGGTTCCATCCGCAAGGAGATCCGGCCGGGGTGTCGCTCACGGCCCCAAACGATGTGTGCAGGGTTCCCAAGCCCACCTCGACGGGTGGATCTACGCTTGGTACACCGTGTCATGGTGCCTAGTCTGTCCCAAGCCCACCTGTACCAGGTGCCACTTGGTAGACTACTAGCACAACCTACAAACACCAGAAACTAGTTGCAACTCCTGGACAGAGATCATGTTGATTAATAAGTCGAGAGGGGTCGAGTTACCGGAACCCAATGTGTGGTAGTAACTGTTCATGGATCACAAACATAGAAATCAGTTCCTAAGGACGGCCTCAATGAGACAACCCACCATGTACTCCTACATGGCCTCTCACCGCTACCTTTACCAAATCGTGTCCACACACTTAGCTCACACACAGTAGGACATGTTCACACACCTCCAATTCATCCCCGATGAATCAGACCTGACTCAACTCTAAGCAGTAGCAGGCATGACAAACAAACATGAATGAGTAGGCACATCAGGGCTCAAACAACTCCTACTCATGCTAGTGGGTTTCATCTATTTACTGTGGCAATGACAGGTCATGTAGAGGAAAAGGGGTTCAACTACCGCAACATGTAACAGTTGAATCGGTGTTGTCCTAATGCAGTAAAAGAGAGCAGGAGTGAGATAGTGGGATTATATCGGAATGAACAAGGAGGTTTTTCTTAACTGGCACTTCTGAAGATAGTATAGTTCTTCATCGGTGTCATCAATCACATTGTCGGTACACGCCTATTGAGAGGGAACAAATGCCGGCAAACAAGGAAGAACACAATCAATGCAATGCAATAATATGATGCATGATCATGACATGGCAATATGCTGTGGTTTGAGCTAATGCAACTAGCAACAATTTAAATATAGTTGGTTTGAATCAACAATTCAAATTCAAACTCCATATGTGATGTTTTAAATGCCCTTCATATGATTTGTACTAAACAGCAGCCATAAGTTGGTCTAACATGCATGAAAAAGGTACAGATGGATAGATTGGATTTTTCTGATCATTTTTCATATATAATTTATCTCATTTGGAGTTACGGTTGAATTTATATGAATTTTAGAAGTTTTGGGCATTTTTTTTGGAATTTTCTGAATTATTTTAAATCTAGAAAATTATTAACTGCATCAGCGTTGCGTCACTGTGACATCAGCAGGTCAAAGGTGCCATCCCAGGTAAAACCTGATGGCTGGGACCCACATGTCAGTGTAACAACTAACTAACAGGGTTAGTTAGTGTTAAGTTAGCACTAACCTAGGTTAGTTGGGGCCTGGGCCCACTGGTTAGTGTCTAAACTAACTGTCAGGATTAATTAGCACTAATCTAAATCTAACTAAAAGTTAACAGAGATGGGCCCGCACGTCAGTGACCCTGGGGGGGTCAAACTGGGGTCAAACCGGGTGAAACAAGCTCAAACCCGCCGGTGACTCAACGCTGGCAAGGCCCGAGATGGCGGCGTGGCTCGGAAATCGCCCACGGTCTCCAAATGGGCGGCGGAGAGGCTCTACGGGTGCAGCGTGACGAGGTGCGTCTAACGGGGCAAGCGGGAGCAGCTAGGGTGGACTGAGCTCGTCGGAAGCGAGCTCGCGGCGGCGGCCGGAGTTCGGCCAACGGCGGGCTAGGCGATGCAGGGCGCTAGGGGAGGTTTTGTTGTGTGCTACGTGCTCCTGGTGAGGTGTGGAGCATGGTGGTGTGCCCGGCTTCGAGCCACTGTGGCTCTGGCCACGACGGCGACGTGCGGTGGCGGTGCCGGGCGCGGTCGAGCTCGGTGCGAGAACAGGAAGGGGGAGGAGGAAGAGGAGCTCATGGGGAGTGCAGGGCGCCTCGAAGCGGGCTCGGGGAAGGCTCGGAGCAGACGGCGCGGCCGTGGCGATCTCGGCGTCCAAGGGGGAAGAAGGCGAGGTAGCCGGCGATGCAGGGCGGCAGGCGTCGTGTGGCTCTGCGTAGATGATGAAGACGACCCTGCGGTTCTCCTGGGCGGGTCAGCGAGGTGAGGGGAGCTCGACGGGCACAGCTATGGCAAGCGGCGACGACGGCGGCGCTCGGGGAAGAGAGGGGGAGGGAGCCAGAGGAGGGTATGAGCATGGGGAGAGTGAGAGAGTGTCGAGGGGGCCGCGTGGCGTCTCCAGGGGGTCGAGGAAGCGAGCAGGGAGGCAGGAGGAGGTGGAAGCAGGAGGTGGTCGCGGCTCGGCTGTGCGCGCGCCACGCACGATGCCAGAAGGCATGGGGAAGACGACGCGCGAGGAGGTGGGCTGGGCTGGCCAACCGGGCCGGCCAGGTGGGCTTTGGTGGGCGCCAGGTAAGTCTCTCTCTCTCTCTTTTATTTCCTATTTTCTATTTTTCTGTTACTTTGTGGCTTTTCTAAAAATACTTAGGCATTTTAAAAAATTACCAAATTGCACATGCCCATTGTTTAGAACATATCCAACATGGAACATTTCAGTTTGGGATTATTTGGACGTTTAAAATATTATATAGCATTTAAATCCCCATATGCAATTAGAGTATGATTTAATTCAGTGACCCAATGTTGTCCTAGAAAAATGTGAACCAATTTTGCTAGAGGTTCTAACCCAGGACAAAAACGATGGACATTTTAGAAGGGCATTTCAGGTTCATTAAAAAAGATTTTAGTAAACCCTAGTTGTCTTCAGGGGGGTGCTGGGGGTTCTGTCATCCCCATTTCAACTTTCTGTGAAAAGTAAACATGATGTAACACCAGATGCTAGCACTAGGCATGGTCACAGCTAGGGATGTGACAGGTAGTTTCCGGCCTCAGCCATGGAGGCGGTCGACCCAGGCCCTGTGTTCGTGTTGCGGTGCCCGTGGGGCACGGACAGGAGGGGTGCTCCTGTAGTGGACCCGGGTTGGGAAGCCTCGAACGACAAGGGCAGAAAACACTCGCGAGGGCGCCCGCGGTGCTCCCTCGCGAGACTTGTGCGAGAGAAATCGGGGCAGGAGAGCGAGAAAGGCAAAGAGTCACAAACCAAAGGCGACAACAACTTCAGCAAAACCTTGAATGGGGACGAACAAGCTAACTGCAGAAAGCAAATGAGAAAAGCCACGTCCGGCACCTAATCTAGTCTTCGACGTCTTCTCACCAGCGCGGAGCTAAGTGCTGCCACTGGGCGTGGGAGGGAGCCCCAGGGCCTGAGGCCGGCGCTCCTGAGACTCCGGGGCGTGTACAACCCCACTCATTATTATGTGAGAGTGTCACGGACGGCGAGCTTCACAGGCATTGGCCTTCTTCACAGGCTTCGGGCCTTTCTTGGAAGAATAAACCTCACAGGCATTTGCCTTCTTCACAGGCTCTGGCCCTTTTCCAAAACGCAACATCTTCACAGGCATTCGCCTTCCTCACAGGCTCCGGGACTTTTCCAAAACGCAACATCTTCACAGGCGTTCACCTTCTTCACAGGCTCTAGGCCTTTTCCAAAACGCAGCATCTTCACAGGCGTTCGCCTTCTTCACAGGCTCTGGGCCTTTTAGGGGTAAAACCTCCGGAGGTGCTGAATGTTCCACGCGTTCTGGACGGGTACCCCCTCCTGAGTCTCCAAGCGCACGGAGCCAGGCCTAGAAACATGAACAACCTTGAACGGGCCCTTCCACATGGGAGAGAGCTTATGCAGTCCCTCCCTGGAGAGAACCCGCCTGAGCACGAGGTCCCCTACCTCGAGAGTCCTGGGGCGAATGTTGCGGCAATGGTATCGCCGCAGCGCTTGCTGTTATCTTGCCGCTCGGAGCGCGGCCTCCCGTCGACGCTCCTCCCCCAGCACGAGGTGCGTCCCCCACATGGCGTCCTGCTACGCCTCATCGAACACCGGGACCCGTGCGGAGCAACGTCTGACGTCGTGAGGGAGGACCGCTTCAGCTCCGTAGACTAGGAAGAATGGGGTCTCACCAGTTGGCTTGGTCGCGCTTGTGCGGATGGACCACAGCACGGCCTAAAGCTCGTCGTACCAGCCTCGGCCGCAAGCCTCCAACTTCTTCTTGAATGTCCTGGTCTTGAGGCCTCTCAGGACCTCCGCTTTGGCCCGCTCGGCCTGACCGTTGCTCCGGGGGTGCGCCACCGAAGCGTAGCATATCTGCGTTCCAAGGTTAGCACAGTATGTTTTGAAGAGGTTACTGGTGAACTGCGAACCGTTGTCGGTGATGATGCGGTTCGGCACCCCGAACCGGCTCACGATGCCCTTGATGAACTTGACCGCAGACCCTGCGGGGATGGTACGGATGGCTTCCATTTCAGCCCACTTAGTGAACTTGTCCACGGCGACGTAGAGGTAGCGATAACCCCCTGGCGCCCGAGGAAATGGGCCCAGGATGTCCAGCCCCCAGACTGCGAATGGCTACGAGAGGGGTATAGTTTGCAGGCCTCCAGCCGGCTGATGGATCTGCTTGGCATGGAACTGGCAGGCCTCGCGAGCCTTCACCAGCTCGACAGCATCATTGAGCGCAGTGGGCCAATAGAACCCGCTGTAGAACGCCTTGCCAACGAGGGTCCGCGGCGATGAATGATGCCCACAGTCTCCACCGTGTATATCTGCCAGCAGTTCCTTCCCTTGCTCCCTGGATATGCAGCGCCGGGACATATGATTCGGTCGCCTTCGGTAGAGCTCTCCATCTCTGATGCAGTATGTTGTGCCCTGTCGCGCCATGCGCTCCGCTTCCTCCTCCTTCTCTCGCAAGATCCATTGTGTCAGATAGCTCCGGAGCTCCGTTATCCAGCACCCCTCCTGAGGTTCCATTGTCATGAGCAGAATCGCCCCTGAGGCCGGGCTACAGACCGGGGCTCCCGAGGCTGGCGGCTGCGGGAGCTCCTCCCGAGGCTGGCGGCTGGGGGAGCTCCTCCCGAGGCTGCACCGTGCATGACAGTGACGGCGTGGACGAGGGCTTGAAGAGACGCTCTTCGAAGACGTCAGGCTCCTGAGGTAGTCGCCTGGATGCTCGTTTGGCGATGTCGTCGGCCTCCTGATTGGTGCCACGGGGCACATGTTGTAACTCCAGCCCCCAGAACTGCTTCTCCATCCTGCGGACCTCCGCAAGGTAGGCTTCCAGGTGCTCATCCCTCGGCTCGTATACTTTGTTGGAGAAGTTGACGAGGAGTTGTGAGTCACCTTTGATGATAAGACGCTTTACTCCGAGGGCGGCTGCGGCCTTCAGGCCTGCTACCAAGCCTTCATATTCTGCTATGTTATTGGAGACCTTCTCTCCGTGCTGGAAGCAGAGCTGCATGGCGTAGTAAAGCTTTTCTTGGGTAGGAGATATAAGCACCGCACCAGCCCCCGCGACGTGCCTGGAGAACGCCCCGTCGAAGTACATGACCCAACCGTTCGGTGCCTCGCTTCCCGGGGAGAGGGATCGATCCTCATTAGCCTTGAGGCCCGGCGCCTCCGCCCACTCTGCTATGAAATCTGCCAAGGCGGCCCCCTTGATGACTCTGGTTGTGCTGAATTCGAGCTCAAACACTTGCAGTTCAATGTTCCACTCAGCGACTCTTCCAGCTGAGTTAGGGCTCCTGAGCACCCTTTCCAAAGGGTACGCTGAGACAACCTTGATGGGGTGGCCCTGAAAATAATGCCGCAGCTTGCGCGAGGCCACCAATAGCATGAGGAGAAGTTTCTGAGGCATGGGGTACCGCGCCCTTGCGTCCCGCAACACTGTGCTGACGAAGTACACAGGATGCTCAAAGAGGTTGGGAACGCTGGTGTCGACGGAGCCCTCCGGAGACCGTGGCGCCTCCTGAGACAGGGGAGCCCCCAGCGGCCGGTCGCCAGGGGGAGGGGCTTCCGCTGTCTCGAGTGTGTTCCCCAGCGGCAGCTGATCCTTCTCGGCTACGGCAGTGGTCTCTGTGGGTCCTCCTTGTTCACGCTTTGTCTTGACTCGGGCAGATGCCGTGGCCTTGCCCCGGCGCTCCTCCCTAACCGTCACCAGGGCTGCGCTGGCGGAGTAGGGAGTGGCTGCAAGGTAGAGCACCAGGGGTTCCTGAGGGCACGGGGCCACCATTACCGGAGGGATGGTTAGGTACTTCTTGAGGTCTTGGAACACCTTGTCGGCCTCTTCAGTCCATTCAAAGGGTCCCTTTTTCTTCATCAGCTGGAAGAAAGGCAGCGCTCACTCCCCCAACTTGGAGATGAAGCATCCCAGTGCTGTCACGCGCCTAGTGTGCTTCTGCATCTCTCTGAGGGTCTTTGGCGGGCTCATGTCCTCGCCCGCCTTGACCTTTTCTGAGTTAGCCTCGATGCCTCGGTGGGACACGAGGAAGCCCAAGAGCTTGCCTGAGGGGACCCCAAACACACACTTCTCTGGATTGAGCCGCAGGCTCACGGCGTTGAGGCTCGCGAAGGTTTCCTCCAGGTCTTGTATAAGGGTCTTGGCCTCGCGAGACTTCACCACAATATCATCGACGTAAGCCTCAACGTTCCTCCTGAGCTGCGGGCCCAAGACGATGTGCATCAGCCGCTGAAAGGTCGCCCCTGCATTGCGCAACCCGAACGGCATGCATGTGTAGCAGTACACACCACACGGGGTTAGAAAGGCCGTTTTTTCCACATATTCTACCGCCATCTTGATCTGGTAATACCCAGAGAAGGCATCCAAGAAGCACAACAGGTCGCACTCGACGGTGGAGTCGACGATCTGATCAATGCGGGGGAGCGGAAACGGATCCTGCGGGCAAGCTTTGTTGAGGTTGGTGAAGTCGACACACATGCGTTCCTTTCCCCCTTTCTTCGGCACAACGATTGGGTTGGCCAACCAATCCGGGTACCGGACCTCGTGAATGACCCCTGCAGCTTCCAATTTGCGGGTCTCTTGGACGATGAAAGCCTGCTTTTCCGTGGACTACCGCCTTGCTTTCTGCTTCACGGGTCGGACATTGGGGCACACATTGAGGTGGTGCTCAATTACGCCTCTAGAGATCCCCGCCAGCTGATTGGGCTCCCATGCGAATACCTTTTTGTTCGCGCGCAGGAACTTGACCAGGGCCTCCTCCTGCTCGGGCTCGAGTTTGGCGCCTATGGTGAAGGTGGCGTCGGTGGATCTGTCTTCGTCAACCAGCATCTGCTTGGTTTCTGCCTTGTCTTGGGTGAATAACTGCTTCTTCTTGGCCGGCGCAGCCCCCTTGGGCTTAGGGGCGTCCGCGTCGGCAGGTTGCACCGACGCCGCCACCTTGAAGGCGAGCTTGAGCACTTGCAACGCATCCCCGGTGTCTCTGCACACGGCGAGGACGCCGCTGCTCCCGGGCATTTTCATGAGGTTGTACGTCGGGTGAGTCGCAGCCATGAACCGGGCCAGCGCTGGATAGCCGAGGATGGCATTGTACGGGAGGCCGATGGGGGCGATGTCGAAGTCGATTAGCTCCGTGCGGAAATTGTCGTAGGTGCCGAAGGTTACCGGGAGACGGATCTGCCCCAGGGAGCTGGAGGACCCGCCCCCGACGCCCACGAAGGGCCGGCTGGGCCAAAGCCATTCCGGCGGTATGTGGAGGAGGCTGAAGGCTTCAATCGAGAGCACGCTGAGGCTCGAGCCACCGTCGATGAGAGTCCTAGTGACGGACACCTGGCAGATGGTGGGAGTACACAGCATCGGGAGCGCGCCCGAGTAGACCGAGTTGGAGGGGTGGTCCTTCGAGCTAAAGGCCAGATCGGCCTTGGGAGCCGACCGACCTGAGGGAGCCCCTTGCCGCGTGGAGGAGGTGCTGACCTGGCGGACGAACGGCTTGACGTGGCGGCCCGAAGGTGGCGCCTGCGAGCCGCCCAGGAGCGCCGTGATGACCGGGGGTGCCGGCGCATCGTGCCAGGCAAGGAAGAGGTTGTACAGCTCTTCCCAAGGGGCCACGGAAGCCGACGATAACTTGGCCGGCCACCGCACTTGGCGCAAGGCTGGGGCCAAGGCTTGGAGCCCCCTGGCCCCCACGCTAGCGCCAACGACTGGAGCGGACGGCGCGCCGTTCGTCGCAGGGCGGGTCATGGTGTCGGCGAAGAGTGGGTCGGTGGAAGGAGGAGCTCCGGCGCACCCCTACCTGGCGCGCCAAATATCGGATTTCGGGTTCCGGCAGACCCTCTAGGTTCAAACTCTCGGGTGCGCACGAAGATCTAGCCTTCTACTGCCTGCGCCTTGCCGCCTCGCTAGGATCTAAGCAATCAAAGGAACAACACAAGAGACACAGAGTTTATACTGGTTCGGGCCACCATTGTGGTGTAATACCCTACTCCAGTGTGTGGTGTGGTGGATTGCCTCTTGGGCTAATGACGAACAATACAAGGAAGAACAGCCTCGCGAGGGTCTGTCCTTGGCTGGTGCGATGAACTGCTTGGGGAAGTTCAGTCGCTCTCTCTACTGGATTCCTGGTGAGGATTCCCTTGTGACCTCGTCTCTCCTCCCTCTCTCTGTCCTCCGCTCTCTGTTGTTGCTAGTCCTATTTATAGGCAAAGGCCCTGGGCCTCCTCCCAAATATTGAGCGGGAAGGGCGCCAACAATTGGCCATTTTGAAGGGGAGCATCTAGTACACTTATCCTGACTAAAGTTGGTCCTCGCCTGCTAAAGGCTCTGGTGGTGACACCGGCTTGGGCTCCACGATGACCTCCATCCTGCCATTCTGCTGGTGTTGGTCTTGTTGCACCGAAATGGATGCCTTTGCTTGATGCTCCCGCCTGCGCTTGCTTCCTTTGCACCAAAGAGGAAAGAAGGACACTGTGCGGGCTGGCGCCCGCCTGGCGCCCTTGGTCGTCATGGCTTGCGTCATGGGCACCTCGCAAGGTACCCCGCCTTGATCTCTCCGCCTCCTCACGAGCCAGCCTGACGAGGCCGTGCCTGAGGAAGCCTCCTGTCGTCTGCCCCGCGAGGCTTGGTCCCTCGCGAGGGTCTTGAGCTCGTGCTGATGAAGATGGGCCATGCTGGGCTGCCCCTTGAGCCACGCCGCAGGCCGCAGGCAGGCAAGTCTGGGGACCCCCGTTCCCAGAACACCGACAGAACTGATCTGTTGAGCAAGCAATGAATCGTTTTCCTTCTGAAGATCTTCATAACTCGCTTTTAACGTCTCAAGATCTTGCTTTTTCTGAAGAAATTCATAAGAAAGCTTCTCGTGATTAGTTAAGAGAGTGTTATGGTGATTTTGAAGGTTATCAAACTTTGACTGAAGTTTTGGAAGACTATCAGTCAAAGCCTTATTTTGATCCAATTGCTCACCCAACATATCACCGCTTTGATCTAGCAAGTTTTGAACTTTTTCAAGAGCTCTTTATTTTTTAGTGGCAAGGGAAGCAAGTTTGACATAGCTGGGGCCAAATTCATCACCTGATTCATCATCACTAGATTCGGAAAGGTAGAATTCAGTTACCTTGGCACCCTTTGCCATAAGGCATGGTGAAGAGGATGATGATTCAGGAGCGAAAGTCGTCTCCTTGAGTGATTCCTTGAAATCCTCAAACCAAGGATCATGATGAGTACGATGACCTTCGTCGACCTCAGAGAGCCGGTCCCAGATTAGCTTCACATGGTTGAGATGCATGACATTCCAGAACTGATTTTGGGACAAACAGGAGCAGATGACATCCTTTGCTATGAGGTTGAGTAGAGGGTACTTGCGAATGTCATCAGCCTCCGCCATCTTTCATAGATAGGTTAGACCAATCTCAGTGACGGTCCACAGTTTGATGTTCATTTCCATGAGTTGCTTCTTCATCATGGCCTTCCACTTGGGATACTCATGACCATCAAAGATGGGGCAGGACACACTCCTCATTCCTACAGTCGACATAACTAAAACCCCAGGTGGTTAAACCAAAATCTCACAGAACAAGGGAGTACCTTGCTCTGATACCAATTGAAAGTGCGTTACGTCGACTAGAGGGGGTGAATAGGTGATTTTTATGGATTCTTCACTGAGGAATTTCAGGGTGAGGAAATTTCTATGCGAAGAACTACTTGCAGCGGAATAAGTACTCAAGTATAAGCAAAAAAGAGTAACAACATAGTCATCATGATGAAATAAAAGACAAACACAGAGTATAGAAAGCGTAATCACAGGATAAGCAGGATGAAGACAGACAGACCAAAGAATTAGGATTGAGGAAATAGAAAATGTCTTCAGTCAATGTCTTCAAGCAGTAATGATCAGGTACATCAACACATAATGATGAAATGAAAGGGTTCAGGAAATAGAACCAGTTGGCTTGGTGAAGACAATGATTTGGTAGACCAGTTCCAACTATTCTGATAGTTGTACATCTGGTTGGAGTGGCTGAGTATTAAAACTCAAGGACACACGGTCCCGGACACGCAGTCCTCACTGTATTCTCCTTGAGCTAAGATCACATAGACTTCGCCCAACAGTAGTGGTAAGTCTTCACAGGTGACTTCCAAACCTTCACAGACTTGGTCACTCGGCACTCCACAATTCCTCTTGGATGCTCAGACCATGACGCCTAACCGTCTGGAGGATACACAGTCCTCAAAGGTAACAAACATCGGTTCCACACATGAACAATCTCTTCAGTGATGCTCAATTTCTTTGGGGTTTGTAGGTTTGGGTTTGGGATTTGGGTTTTCCTCACTCGATGATTTTCGCACAAAGTCCTCGGAGGATGGGATGCTCTCAAATGACAAGTGTCAGTTTCTCTCGGAGCAGCCAACCAGTTAGTGGTTGTAGGGAGCGGCTATTTATAGCCTAGCGAGCAGCCCGACATGATAAGACATAAATGCCCTTGGCAGATATGACCGTTAGGTGGTAGGATATTTTGGAACAGCTGGCGCGGGGCTCAGCAACGGTTGGATATTTTGAGGTTCGAATTCCTCAGGGCTATCATGTTCCTCACTGTGTAGGCAATCCACACTGGTGAATTCCCAACTCCTTAGTCAGAACAAGTTCCTCAGAGACCAAAAGATCTTCGTCTCTGTCACTGAAGAAGTTGACTAAACTGATATGAGATTTCCAATGGCTTCACTCGAAGGATTGGGTAGGTGTACGATTTTGAGATGAGCATCACTTGGAAATCTGTTTCCTTAGTATTACCTCGACCCCCTTTAACAGTACGGTGTTTCCTATGACTCAAGAAAGAGGAAATGAAACTACAAAAAAAATTCTTCACGCGTCAGATTCCTTGCCTGAATATCGAGTCTTCATGGTCACACCAATTTCTTCATTTTCAAAGTGTTCAGGAGAACCAAAGTCTCTAGCCGAAGACATTCATTTTTAGGGTTCGACTTTCACTGTAAATATCAAACTCCTCATTGACTTATAGAGCCTGTGTACACTCATAAACATATTAGTCCCTTAATCTATAAGTGTTCAATACACCAAAACCACTAAGGCGCACTAGATGCACTTACATTGTCGCATAATTCGGCCCGTTGATGCCTGTACTAAGCTTTCGGCCTCTTAAAGGCCCATGATATAAGTGGGCCAACTAAGGCCCAAGATATGTTTCGGCCTGGTAACGGCCCGTGACCTAACTGGGCCCAAAAAGGCCTGGTCTACATTTCAGCCTACTGAAGGCCCGTCGACGACTAGTGAAAATTGAGGCCCAACATGCATTTCGGCCAGCTAAAGGTGTAACGCCCCGAGCCCGGCGCCCCAGAAGACTTCCAGCTATTCCGAGTTTCGCCGTGTGTTTTATTTGCTTGTTGCATTGCATCATGTCATCTCTTGCATTGCATCGTTTGATCATGCCATCATATCATTAATTTTTATAACTGTTCTAAATAAATCGTATGGATTTTTCGATCCATTTAAATCGAGGGAATTCACTTGTGATTTCTCTTTATAACATATTAAAGCCTCTCAATATTATTAGGGAGCTATATTAAATATTCCACTAATTCGGAATCACCCATAAACACACTTGCAAAATAATTTTGTTCCTTTTCTGCTTCAAGTTTGGTCTCCAACCTTGACATGTATTCTTTTATCATATTCCGGAGCCCCACCAAAAATCTCAACATTTTTGGACACTTCTAAATCCTAGTCCTTGTTCAAACTATTTGAATTAAATTCAAATGACTTTGAATTTAATTCTTGCAATCTTGCCCACTCCAATTTTCTTAGGTCAAGCTCATTTTTATGAGTTCGGAAAAATTAACCCCATGGTCAAATTATTTCTCCAACCCTTTCTTTATCTCCTTTTTCTTTCTTTGCTATTTACTGCTTTTAGTAAATAAAAGAGAAGTGGGGGATTAGAGAGAGAGAGATCCAGCGCAGCCCAACCCCTCCTGGCTTTTCCCCCCCTCCATCGAAATGGCCCAAGGCCCACCTAAACCCTTCCTAACCCTAGCCCCTCGCTCAGCCCGATCCCCATTCTCTCGATCCTCTCTCTCCAGCGCCGCCACAGGGGAGGAGCCCCTCATACCAGGAGCCCGATCCCCATCTCCCTCCGCTTGATCTCCTCCTCAACCTCTCGATCCCCCACCGGCGCTACCACCTCTCGTCCTTCCCGAACCCCTCGACCTCCCCGCGCCTCGAACCCCGTAGCCTTCGTCGGCTACCAGGCGGCCCGCAGCGGAGTCTCTCGCTCCCTCATCGATCTAGATCGAGAGAAGCTCGACCCCGAGTTCCTGATCGAGCCCCCTCCACCGCCTGTTCTCGTCCTCATTGCGCCATGGCCGCCGCACATTGCCCCCTCAGCCTCGCCAAGCTTGTCGAGCCTCGCCATCGCTCGAGTCCGAGGGCCCCGCCTCCGGCGTCTCCTCCCGCCGCGCCGGCCTGCGAACGCCGCTGACGACGAGCTCCACCAGGAGCCCGGAGTCCCCTAACTCCTCTTCTCGAGCGCCCATGCATGCTGGTCCTCTCAGCCCGTGCCAGGTGCTCCTTCCCTGCGCTCGAAGTCAGCCGCGAGCTGAGCCGTCCGAGCTACTCCTTGCTCGACCTCCTGCCTCTCCCTCGTCTGCAAGGGAGACGAGCGACCGAAGCCTCGCGCCAAGCTCCCCTGCATCGCGCGAGTCGCCGAGCCCCTGCCTCCTCGACCGCTTCAAGTCCCTGTCGCCGGCCTCCTGCCTTGCTTCTTTTGGACCAGCAAGAACGTCGCCAGGACCGCGAGTACCTCTACGTGCAGACTTGCCAAGTACCACGACGCCCGGAGCCCTGGATACTTCAAGGTTGACTCCATAGCCGAGAACGACTACGTGACGACCCTCGATATGGAACTGCAAACGCCAAGTACCCCTTCAAGTTGACAAGACCGGCAAGCCCGACGGCCCCTGACATCTACGAAAACGTGTACAACTACCGTCGCCGTGTACCACTACGCCCAAGTTCCACTACAAGATGTACAACTACCGTCGCCACGTGAACAACTACTTCCCACGACGACCCGTGAACAACTACTTCCTCTACACCACTTCGAACCCGAACCGCTCCAAAAACGCACGCTTCGAAGGTATAACCCGAGACGACCACGATGGGATGCCCTTGCATGTATGAGATGTACCACTTGTTTGCACCGTGCCCGTTTGTTCTTTGCACATTCCGCGTTTGCCATGCCGCCGTCCCATGGGAACCCGGAATCCGGGAGCACCCCACCATCTTGCATGTTGCGCACATCCGCACGCCTCCTTTTGCACCGGTATCTCCATGAGCTACCGGAACCGATATGTTGCTGTGGCATCATTTTCGAATATGTTGCCGTGGCACCATTTTTTGTTTCGCCGCCGTGTGACACTCCAAATTTTTTTGTGGTTTTTGTTTTCAGCAAAAATCTTTTCTTGGATTTAGTTTCTCCTAGAAAGAAAAACCTTTTTGGTTTTTGGGCTTTTATTTGGTTTTGATCCTTTCTAAATTTTACCATACCTCCTATGGTGAAATTTTCCCAAAACCCATCCTTCCACCTTGGGACAACCCAAACATTCTGTCCAAACTAATAAAATCCATTTTTGGATTTTCTCCCATTAAATTCTTTTCCCAAAATATTTCTGTCATTTCTTTTGAGCCTAGGTGATTTGCAAAGCAAGTACCCTAATGCATTTGATTTTTGACCTCAACTCAACACCCCTAGATAGTCCTTTGTACCCACAACCTAGAACCATCTTGATCCACTCTTCTTCTTTTGAAATAATTCAAATTTCACTCTCTGCAAGTTTGGACCAGATTTGCCAAATTTGGTGAAATTCATATCTACACTGCTCTAAAAATTTCACCAAAATTTAGGCAACCTCTAGATGCAATGAGAGGCCACTCCACCAAAAACCAGCTCAAGGAAAAATCCCTTCATGCCAGAATCATTCTGTCGAACACCTTGCATGCACTAGTACTGTTCATATTCAGTAAATTCAGAGTTCAGTGTCATTCTCCGTCAGTAACTTCAGTCACATGTCCATAGTGCCCTTGGCACGTTGCTCGCAGCCTATCCCTCTTGTCCGGAGCTTCACACGAACGCTTGGCGCGTTCCTCGCGTCGGTGGTGCCCTGGCCCGCCTGCGCTAGAATCCTTTGTGGCAGCAGAACCACCGTAGCGGCCGACAGGGAGCAAAACTGCGGTGTAACACCGTTCGGCGCCGCCCAAGCGTCCTGGTAGCTCCGCGTGGCCACCTCCTTGCCAGCGCACATATTCGGCACTGTCGCCGTGGGCTGGCACGCGCAGAGCGCGTTCTCTGCCACCGACGGGCCGTGCGGCCGTTCCATCGAGGGCAGACCGTAACCAACCCTCCCGTGCTGAGTTGGACACAGGAACGGCACCAATACTCCACCTAGGCGATGCTCAAGCTCCTAAGCCGACCGTCCAGCCACAGCGACGCCGTAATCAACTCGCCGGACTTATCCGTTCATGGCAACCGACTCGGGCCGGCTATATATAGCACCCCCGAGCTTGCTCTCGCCCCCGCATGATTCCACCACCTCACCAGACCCCGCCTAGCCACTGGAAGGGCCTCGAGGGGCCTTTCTTCCTCGACTCCGGTCACCTCCTCCGCCTCGGGCTCCGGCAACGTTCTCTCTGGTGAGAACTCCTCTGCCGCCCTGCTCTCGCCCGTAGCCTCGTACCCCCTCCAGTAGGTTAACCCCAACGTCAATTTTGACCCCGCAGCTCCCTCCAGCAAGATCCATGACTGCCCGAACCGCCATCCACCGGAGCAAGGGCCACCGCCGACATGGTGCTCGCCGACGACCTCTACCACCACCCACAGACGCGGAAGGGTGCACTGATCACGAAGGTCACCCCCGATCACCTTGCCTCGCCGTGGATCGCCGCCGGCGACCACCGCACCTCTCGGGCACCGTCGCGCTCTATTTTTCCCTCGTTTGAAAATTTAAACCTGACAGGTGGAGCCCGCCTGTCAGCCTCACAGTCGTTTCTTTTAAACGAACCGTTTTCTGGTCTTTTCCGCAGAGCCCCCTTGAAACTTTCTGTTTCATTACAGATGGGTCCTTGGACCAAAAATTCTTATGACTTTTTAACAGAAAATGATTTTTGATTGATTCCTTTTCTGTCATCTTTATTTTTCTGTCTAGTTTTTTGTCATATTTATTTTAAAAATATTTGGAACACTTTTATGTACACTCACGGTATTTACGTTGCGTACGTATTTTTCTTATACCGTAGATATCGGAGGAGGTGACGGAGCTGCAAACTTCACACAGTTAAACTCCGACTACTCCGAACCAGGCAAACATGTTTGAACTCTTGATATGCTGAGTGGTTGTTGCATGTTTGCATTTTAGTATAGTCATGCCATGTTTATGAACATTTCTTTGAATGTTATATTTCATGCACATAAGTGGAAAGTAAGTTTCGGAAAGCATTATGTTGTTGGATACATATTTGCATGGCCATGTGTTGGCATGAGGATGGGTAAGATGGCCGTGTTGTGACATGCCAGTCTTATGCCAGATTATTTGACTTCCGTGTCATCGTGAAACAAATCACATTTCCACTCATCCCTTCCTGTACTGTCACATGTTTTCCGAAAGGAATATGGCATAGTAAGTTGCAAATCGTTTTCTTGGTACACACCAAATAGAGAGGCCGGGATGAGGGTTCCATGGCCCTGGATTAAAGCCCGTCATCTGGTCAGGGGGCATGGGTGTTTCCGGTTGGGACTGAGAGGGAGGCACCCCTTAGAGCACGCGTATAGAAATTTGATCCCATGCTACTCGAGGTTGTGGCCTCCTCGTGTCAAAGTTTTTCTTGGACATTGTCCAGGGTGATTCCTGGCATCGTGAGGTGAAATGGGTGTGTACTAGTTAAATGTGTTTCTACTGAAATACCGTAAACGGAACTAGTCCTTCGAGACTACGGAAATCCGTTGGCTGTGGTCAGTTCATCCAAACTCTGCAGAGTCTCAAATTCTTTCAATTATCTTGTACTTTATTCAAGTACTATACTCATCTTATCTCATCAGATATCAGTCTCAGTGACAAAAACCCCGGTGGAATACATGTGTGATAAATCCGGTTAAAGATTATTCTTGTGGATGGACTAATCTTGTTATTTACGTTTATTGTAAGCCCTGTCTGTGATGTCGCTCAGATGTCCGACGGTGGCATTCTTGTGTTTACATTTATTGTAAGCCCTGTCTGTGATGTCGCTCAGACGTCTGACGGTGGCATTCTTGTTATTTACTTTTATTATAAGTCCTATCTGTGACGTCGCCCAGATGTCCGACGGTGGCATTTCTTTTGTAAGCCCTTTCTGTGACGTCGCTCAGATGTCCGACTGTGGCATTTCTTTTATAAACCCTGTCAATGACGTTGCCCAGATGTCCGACGCAGGCCTTTCTTTTGTAAGCCCTTTCTGTGACGTCGCTCAGATGTCTGACTGTGGCATTTCTTTTATAAACCCTGTCTGTGACGTCGCTCAGATATCCGACAGTGGTATTCTCTTTTAAGCCCTTTATGTGGTGTCGCTAAGATGCCCGACTGCGGCATTTCTTTTAAGCCCTTTATGTGCTGTCGCTTAGACGCCCGACTGCGGCATGCATTTTACTTATTTACCTTTCGAGGCGTCGCTCCAGACACCCGATCGGTTTTCAGTTATTTATTTTATTTATCAAGTCCTGCAATATTATTGTTGTTATTTGAGCATCATCTTTTATTCCTGACACATTCATGCATTCATTGATTATATCCTTTGTCTGAACTGTCTTGCGAGTACTTCCAAAGTACTCACCTGGCTTGTTGATTTGGCCAGATGTTGATGAAGGCGATCTCATGGATGAAGAGTTTGATAGCAAGTCCGACGCCTAGAGGAGTCCCAGTCAGTCCCGCGCGATCCTGTTTTGGTCATTGTATTATCCGCTTCCGCAACCCAAGAATAAATTCATCGAGCCTCACCTCGACGCTCGATGAGCTGCCAATTAGGAGTCATGTTATCCACTACCACTTTTTCCTCGAGCTAGTAGCATGCCACCACACCCCTGTGTCATAACCGCCCTTATGTAAGATATTGGCGAGTTTGTAATGATTTGTTGAGGAGCCTCAGCTCAACCCTGTAATATATTTAGTGCTATTGGTCCTCTGTTCATCAAGTATTTGTCTACCAGTGAGGATGACTTTTCCTATACTGGGATTTAAAGATCGATTTTCTCAATAATTATTTATTGAAAAAGTCGGTCGTGACAGACTTGGTAACCAAAGCCAGGCTGACTGTAGGAAGCCACTAGGTGCGATCGCTAATTTAATTATTAGCATCATAGTGTTTATTCTTGTTTTTACAAATGTAGTCATTTTTCTGACAGTCAGCATAAAAATTTATGATCTGATTACTCAGAATTTTTGCCTACTTTTGTAGATGGCCGGCAGCGACTGCGAGTCTCAAATGTTCGCCAACGTGCCTAAGGGGTTCGTCAAACTCCTCTCCTTCATCGTTCAAGTCACGATGGGGCCAGCCGTGCGCCCAGTCTTCACGCTTTATCCACACAAGATCAATGACAGTCTGACCATGCACCAGGCCGCGGTGCAATTCAGGGGAGGGCGTGTTGAGATGCGCCGCTTCCGTTTCTTGGGGAGAGCCATGCCTACAGAGAGGCATGCTATGCAGATGGCAGCCCGCGAGGCGATAGCTCGTCTTTGGGATGTCCTTCCTGCAATGAAGACCCGTCGCTACCGCTACCTTCCATGCCACGTGCCTTACACCTGTCACTACTCATTCTCTTGCCCTAGAGGAGAGCAAGACGAGGCCTTTGAGATGCTTGTCAAGTACCTCCGAGCCCTGGAGGCAGCCTTCGACAGCATGGTGGACGACCTCGTAGCTGCCCGCATGGACTCAGTTCATGGATGTGCTGCTAACAGGAGGGAACTCCTACACACCGCTCCACCGCTGACTTTTATCTCGTCCTCAGCTTCTCATTCGCCTACCATTCTCGTCACTGCACGTCGTCTGCCTACCACTGAGGAATTTAACCAGGCTATTGCACCCACTCCCGTTCGCGCTGCACCACTTTTTGCACCCACTCCCATACGTGCTACTCCACCTATTCCGCCCACTCTTATTCAGGGTACTCCGCCTACAGCACCTGCTCCATCAGCTCAGTGCAGCGTTCCTCGTCTGGAACCTATTAGCGAGGAGGAAGTTGATTCCCCAACGTCACTGCATCTCACCCTCGGCAGGCCAAGGGAGATCCTCACCATCTCCGACTGAGTACGCGTAGATGCCATGCGATGTACCGACTTGTGTAATATGTTGATATGTACATAGGTTGTGAGAAGTAGCCTGTTTGCGCATCATGTAGGATCTGGAGAAGTGCACTAGTTTAAATAACATGTCAGGATTATGTACGCATATCCTGAGTGATGTAATGTATAATTATGCTTGTGTGTAAGATATGTAATAGTCCTTCTCCGCGCGCAATCGTGTGTTTCCAAAAATATCCTGGAGTTTTAAAAATGTTCTTTATGTGTGATTTTATTGACTTTTGTGACTCTCTTCCTTGTCTTACGAGTTTCACAAAATATATCCCCAGAGTGAAAGATGTCTCGTCCTTGGACATGCTCCATGCCAAATCAGCCAGAGGAAAATTATGGCACACCGCAAAACCACAATTTCACTCAGGGTCAGACAAGTCAATCGGACAGTGAAACAGCTTTTACACAAGTGTGTCGTCTCTATGAACAGAGTCAGCAATAACACCAGGAAATGATGAACCAATTCATCAATATGGGAAGTAACCGTGGTCAGTATCAACCGCAATCCAAATTATCCGAGTTACAGAAGACGCGTCCTCCAACATTTTCTCATACTGATAAACCTCTTGAGGCCGACGACTGGCTTCGAGACATGGAGAGAAAATTAATTATCACACAGTGTTCAGACCGTGAAAAAGTATTGTATGCACCACATTACCTCACAGGAGCAGCCGCATCGTGGTGGGAAAACTTCCTGCACATGCACCCCAACGAAAATGAAATAACCTGGGAGGATTTCAAAGAAGGTTTTCGTGGGGCACACATTCCTAAGAGTGTCATGAAAATCAAGAAAAGAGAATTTGATGATCTCAAGCAAAGGACCATGACAGTGTCAGAATACAACAGCCAATTTACTCTGCTATCTCGCTACGCCAATGAAGAGCGCATGACTAAAAGCAAGAAGATGGAAAAATTCTTGGAAGGCCTGGCACCCGCCCTTAGATGCCAGCTAGTTGCGCATACCTTCCTAGATTTTAAAACACTGGTGGATAAGGCCATTACTCTGGAAAATGAGCGACGTAGCCTGGAAGATTTCCGCAAACGCAAAAGGGATCAGACCACTTTTGCTCGCAACCCCAGAAGCAAGACGGAATTTCAGAAGGGTGGAATACACAAAAACCCGACGGATAATTCACGTCCAATCAAGAATTTCCATGCAAGAGACAAAGAGTTCACCTATCGCCCAGGCGTTACCTGTTATGCTTGTGGAGAAGAAGGGCACTATGCCAAGCAGTGCCCCAAGCCAAGAAACTCAACCCCGAAGCCCAACAATGGTGGCAACAATTCAGCACCAAAGCCAAATAATTTCAACCCCAATAACAACCACCGGAAAGGTCACCTGAACCACGTGACCCGAGAGAAAGCACAGAACGCCCCAGATATCGTACTCACCTGCCATGGTTTTGTTTGATTCTGGAGCTTCTCACTCATTCATTTCGAAGAGTTTTGCTTTGCAAAATAATTTTTTGATGCTTCCCTTGGAAAAATCAATGACCATCAAGTCCCCTGGAATTAAGCAAGTGACCCAGAGTTACTGTCAAGGTGTGGTTATTGAATTTGAAGGATTGAAGTTTTACGCCAACCTTATTGTACTGGAAAGCAAAGAACTGGATGTCATCCTAGGAATGGATCGGTTAACCACCAACAAAGGTTTTATTGACTGCTTCAACCGTACCGTGATTCTCACACACCATCATGAAAAGAAAATAAAAGTTTCAGCCAAAGAGAGACAAATACCTCGGCAACCTAGATTAAACAAGGTGGACGTTTCTGAGCTGAACAAGGTTCCAGTAGTATGTGAATTCCCAGACGTATTTCCAGAAGAACTACCAGGCATGCCACCGGACCGAGAGATAGAATTCAGCATTGAGCTAGCACCCGGAACCGCTCCCATTTACAAGAAACCATACAGAATGGCACCATCCGAATTAGTAGAGTTGAAGAAGCAAATAAAAGAATTATTGGAGAAAGGATACATACGAGCCAGCTCCTCACCTTGGGGTTCTCCAATTTTATTTGCCAAGAAGAAGGATGGAACAATGAGGTTGTGTATTGATTATTGAGCTCTCAACATGGTCACAATCAAGAACAAATACCCAATGCCCCGAATAAATGATTTATTCGATCAGCTCGCACAGGCCAAAGTCTTCTAAAAAATTGACTTGAGATCAGGATACCATCAATTAAAGGTGCGAACAGAAGATATACCCAAGACCGCCTTCACTTCCAGATATGGGATGTATGAGTTCACAGTGATGCCATTTGGGCTAACCAACGCCCCCGCGTATTTTGTTCACCTCATGGACAAAGTATTTATGAAATATATGGACAAGTTTGTTGTGGTATTCATCGATGATATTTTGATACACTCCAAAACACCCGAAGAGCATGCCGAGCATCTCAGGATTGTACTCGGAGAACTCAGGAAACATCAACTGTACGCCAAATTCAGCAAATGTGAATTTTGGCTAAGGCGGGTGGGTTTTCTGGGCCACGTGCTAACCCAAGAAGGTATTGCAGTAGACCCGGAAAAAGTCAAGGCCGTACTTGGCTGGAAACCACCAGCTAACGTAACGGACGTACGGAGTTTCTTGGGAATGGCAGGCTATTATCGGAGATTTATTGAAGGATTCTCCACTATAGCAAAGCCCATGACACAATTGCTCAAGAAAAGCAAGAAGTTTGAATGGACAGAAGCATGCGAGAAATGTTTCCAAGAGCTAAAAAGCAAATTAACAACGGCACCAGTACTAATTGTGCCGGATATACACAAGAATTTTGAGGTATATTGTGACGCATCCCGGAAAGGCCTCGGATGCGTGTTGATGCAAGAAGGCAAGGTAGTTGCATATGTCTCCAGACAACTACGCAAGCATGAGGAGAATTATCCCACTCATGACTTGGAATTAGCAGCGGTCATCCATGCACTCAAAGAATGGAGACACTTCCTACTTGGAAATCATTGTGAGATATACACAGACCATAAGAGTCTTAAGTATATTTTCGCACAGCTGGAGCTAAATTTACGGCAACGACGCTGGTTAGAGTTGGTGAAGGATTATGATGTTGGAATCCACTATCATCCCGGAAAAGCAAATGTTGTGGCAGATGCACTGAGTCGAAATCCCAGCACGAACGACGACAGTATACCAAAGTTGAGGCCATAATTTCAACAGGAATTTGCCAGACTCAATTTAATAATGGTTACCGAAGGCAGTGTGTCGAATCTGGAAATACAGCCTACACTGATGGAAACGATCAAGGAAGCCCAGCACGGACACCCCAGCATTGAGGGCATAAAAAGAAAAGTGAGTTTGGGAAGAGCCTCAAAATTCAACATAGATGAGCAAGGAATATTGTGGTACGGAGAGAGACTATGCGTACCAAATATCAAGGACCTCAAATAGCAGATTTTGGCTGAAAGTCACACAGCTCCGTATTCAATCCATCCTGGAGGGACAAAAATGTACAAAGACCTTCAGGAAATTTTTTGGTGGCACGGTATGAAGAGAGATATAGCCACGTTCATTGCATGCTGTGATTCTTGTCAACGTATCAAGGCCGAGCACCAGAAACCAGCCGGACTGTTACAGCCAAATAAGATACCCGAGTGGAAATGGGACAAGATTGGAATGGACTTTATCATTGGACTGCCACGGTCACGACACGGAAACGACGCCATATGGGTCATAACCGACAGATTAACCAAGGTGGCACATTTTATTCCGGTAAAGACAACTTACACCACTCAGAGGCTGGCCACACTTTATCTTGCCCATATCGTCTGCCTGCATGGAGTCCCAAAGACTATCATATCTGACAGAGGCACACAGTTCGTCTCTAGATTTTGGGATCACCTGGAACAGGCACTGGGAACCCAGCTCGCTTTCAGTACCGCATACCATCGCCAGACTGATGGGCAGACTGAACGCATAAACCAAATCCTAGAAGACATGCTAAGAGCCTGTGTCCTCACCTACGAGAACAGTTGGGAAGAAAGTTTGCCATATGCAGAGTTCGCATACAACAACAGCTATCAAGCCAGCTTGCAAATGGCACCCTTTGAAGCTCTATATGGGAGAAGATGTCGTACCCCGCTAAATTGGTCAGAGACCGGAGACAGCCATATCTTCGGCCCAGATATGCTCAAGGAGGCCGAGGAGAAAATTAAAACAATTAGGGATCGACTCAAAACAGCTCAGAGTCGGCAGAAGAGTTATTACGATCGAAGGCATCGGGAAATCAGTTTTTAACCCGGAGAATTGGTGTAGCTAAGAGTTTCTCCTATGAAGGGTCTGCAACGATTCAGGATTAAGGGGAAGTTAGCACCAAGATTCATCGGACCATTTCATATAGTGGCCCGAAGAGGCACGGTAGCCTACCAGCTAGACCTACCTAGAGACTTATCCGGTATCCACAACGTGTTTCACATCTCGCAGTTGAGAAGATACGTGAGCAACCTAGAGAAGCAAGTTTCACATGAGAATATTGACGTGCAACCAGACCTCACTTACCGGGAGCACCCAATAAAAATATTAGAAGAGTCTGAGAGGAGGACCCGACAGAAAACCATAAAATCTTTCGGAGTTCAGTGGAGCAACCACACCGAGAATGAAGCAACGTGGGAGAGAGAGGATTTTCTTCGGACAGAGCACCCACACCTAGTTAAGGATCAACTGAAATCTCGGGGACGAGATTTTTCCTAAGGGGGTAGGTACTGTGACACTCCAAATTTTTTTGTGTGGTTTTTGTTTTCAGCAAAAATCTTTCTTGGATTTAGTTTCTCCTAGAAAGAAAAAACTTTTTGGTTTTTGGGCTTTTATTTGGTTTTGATCCTTTCTAAATTTTACCATACCTCCTATGGTAAAATTTTCCCAAAACCCATCCTTCCACCTTGGGACAACCCAAACATTCTGTCCAAACTAATAAAATCCATTTTTGTATTTTATCCCATTAAATTCTTTTCCCAAAATATTTTTGTCATTTCTTTTGAGCCTAGGTGATTTGCAAAGCAAGTACCCTAATGCATTTGATTTTTGACCTCAACTCAACACCCCTGGATAGTCCTTTGTACCCACAACCTAGAACCATCTTGATCCACTCTTCTTCTTTTCAAATAATTCAAATATCACTCTCTGCAAGTTTGGACCAGATTTGCCAAATTTGGTGAAATTCATATCTACACTGCTCTAAAAATTTCACCAAAATTCAGGCAATCTCTAGATGCAATGAGAGGCCACTCCACCAAAAACCAGCTCAAGGAAAAATCCCTTCATGCGAGAATCATTCTGTCGAACACCTTGCATGCACTAGTACTATTCATATTCAGTAAATTCAGAGTTCAGTGTCGTTCTCCGTCAGTAACTTCAGTCACATGTCCACAGTGCCCTTGGCACGTTGCTCGCAGCCTATCCCTCTTGTCCGGTGCTTCACACGAACGCTTGGCACGTTCCTGGCGTTGGTGGCGCCCGGGCCCGCCTGCGCCGGCGTGCTTTGCGGCGGCAGAACCACCATAGCGGCCGACAGGGAGCAAAACTGCGGCGTAACGCAGTTCGGCGCCGCCCAAGCGTCCTGGTAGCTCCGCGTGGCCACCTCCTTGCCAGCGCACGCATGCGGCACCATCGCCGTGGCCTGGCACGCGCAGAGCGCGTTCTCTGCCGCCGACGGGCCGTGCGGCCATTCCGTCGAGGGCAGACCGTAACCAACCCTCCCGTGCTGAGTTGGACACAGGAACGGCACCAATACTCCACCTAGGCGATGCTCAAGCTCCTAAGCCGACCGTCCAGCCACAGCACCGCCGTAATCAACTCGCCGGACTTATCCGTTCATGGCAACCGACTCGGGCTGGCTATATATAGCACCCCCGAGCTTCCTCTCGCCCCCGCACGACTCCACCACCTCACCAGACCCCGCCTAGCCACTGCAAGGGCCTTAAGGGGCCTTTCTTCCTCGACTCCAGTCACCTCCGTCCACCTCGGGCTCCGGCAACGTTCTCTTCGGTGAGGACTCCTCTGCCGCCCTGCTCTCACACGTAGCCTCATACCACCTCCAGTAGGTTAACCCCCACCTCAATTTTGACCCCGCAGCTCCCTCCGGCAAGATCCACGACTACCCGAACCGCCGTCCGCCGGAGCAAGGGCCGCCGCCGATGTGGTGCTCGCCGACGACCTCTACCACCACCCACAGACGCGTAAGGGTGCACTGGTCACGAAGGTAACCCCCAATCACCTTGCCTCGCCGTGGATCGCTGCCGGCGACCACCGCACCTCTCGGGCGCCGTCGCGCTCTGTTTTTCCCTCATTTGAAAATTTAAACCTGACAGGTGGAGCCCGCCTGTCAGCCTCACAACCGTTTCTTTTAGACGAACCGTTTTCTGGTCTTTTCTGCAGAGCCCCCTAGAAACTTTCTGTTTCATTACAAATGGGTCCTCGGACCAAAAACTCTTATAACTTTTTAACAGAAAATGATTTTTGATTGATTCCTTTTCTGTCATCTTTATTTTTCTGTCTAGTTTTTTGTCATATTTATTTGAAAATTATTTGGAACACTTTTCTGTACACTCACGGTATTTATGTTGTGTACGTATTTTTCTTATACCGTAGATACCGGAGGAGGTGACGGAGCTGCAAACTTCACACAGTTAAACTCCGACTACTCCGAACCAGGCAAGCATGTTTGAACTCTTGATATGATGAGTGGTTGTTGCATGTTTGCATTTTAGTATAGTCATGGCATGTTTATGAACATTTCTTTGAATGTTATATTTCATGCAGATAAGTGGAAAGTAAGTTTCGGAAAGCATTATGTTGTTGGATACATATTTGCATGGCCATGTGTTAGCATGAGGATGGGTAAGATGGCCGTGTTGTGACATGCCAGTCTTATGCCAGATTATTTGACTTCCGTGTCATCATGAAACAAATCACATTTCCATTCATCCCTTCCTGTATTGTCACATGTTTTCCGAAAGGAATATGGCACAGTAAGTTGCAAATCAATTTCCTGGTACACACCAAATAGCGAGGCCGGGATGAGGGTTCCATGGCCCTGGATTAAAGCCCGTCATCCGGTCAGGGGGCATGGGTGTTTCCGGTTGGGACCGAGAGGGGGGCACCCCTTAGAGCGCGCGTATAGAAATTTGATCCCATGCTACTCGAGGTTGTGGCCTCCCCGTGTCATAGTTTTTCTTGGACGTTGTCCAGGGTGATTCCTGGCATCGTGAGGTGAAATGGGTGTGTACTAGTTAAATGTGTTTCTACTGAAATACCATAAACGGAACTAGTCCTTCGAGACTACGGAAATCCGTTCGCTGTGGTCAGTTCATCCAAACTCTGCAGAGTCTCAAATTCTTTCAATTATCTTGTACTTTGTTCAAGTACTATACTCATCTTATCTCGTGAGATATCAGTCTCAGTGACAAAAACCCCGGTGGAATACATGTGTGATAAATCCGGTTAAAGATTATTCTTGTGGATGGACTAATCTTGTTATTTACGTTTATTGTAAGCTCTGTCTGTGATGTCGCTCAGACGTCCGACGATGGCATTCTTGTGTTTACATTTATTGTAAGCCCTGTCTGTGATGTCGCTCAAACGTCCGACGGTGGCATTCTTGTTATTTACTTTTATTATAAGCCCTGTCTGTGACGTCACCCAGATGTCCGACGGTGGCATTTCTTTTATAAGCCCTTTCTGTGACGTCGCTCAGATGTCCGACTATGGCATTTCTTTTGTAAACCCTGTCTGTGATGTCGCCCAGATGTCCGACGGTGGCCTTTCTTTTGTAAGCCCTTTCTGTGACATTGCTCAGATGTCCGGCTGTGGCATTTCTTTTATAAACCCTGTCTATGACGTCGCTCAGATATCCGACAGTGGTATTCTCTTTTAAGCCCTTTATGTGGTGTCGCTAAGACGCCCGACTGCGGCATTTCTTTTAAGCCCTTTATGTGGTGTTGCTTAGACGCCCGACTGCGGCATGCCTTTTACTTATTTACCTTTCGCGGCGTCGCTCCAGACACCCGATCGGTTTTCAGTTATTTATTTTATTTATCAAGTCCTGCAATATTATTGTTGTTATTTGAGCATCATCTTTTATTCATGACGCATTCATGCATTCATTGATTATATCCTTTGTCCGAACTATCTTGCGAGTACTTCCAAAGTACTCACCTGACTTGTTGATTTGGCCAGATGTTGATGAAGGTGATCTCATGGATGAAGAGTTTGATAGCGAGTCCGACGCCTAGAGGAGTCCCAGTCAGTCCCCCGCGATCCTATTTTGGTCATTGTATTATCCGCTTCCGCAACCCCAGAATAAATTCATCGAGCCTCACCTCGACGCTCGATGAGCTGCCAGTTAGGAGTCAAGTTATCCACTACCACTTTTTCCTCGAGCTAGTAGCATGCCACCACACCCCTGTGTCATAACCGCCCTTATGTAAGATATTGGCGAGTTTGTAATGATTTGTTGAGCAGCCTCAGCTCAACCCTGTAATATATTTAATGCTACTGGTCCTTTGTTCATCAAGTATTTGTCTACCAGTGAGGATGACTTTTCCTATACTGGGATTTAAAGATCGATTTTCTCAATAATTATTTATTGAAAAAGTCGTTCGTGACACGCCGTGGCACCATTTTTGTTTCGCCGCCGTGGCACCCTTTTCGTTCCGCCATGGTGACCAAATGCTTCATAACATGCTCATGTCAACATTTTCATAAAAAATGTCTAAAACTTGCATATATCATCCGCATCATGTTAACAACATTTAAATGGTTAAAATTGTTGTTTGCTTTAATTGCCAAATGACATATGGGGATTTTCCGGAATTATTGTTTGTTTCAGGCCTCATTTAAACTTGCCTAAATAGTTAGTTCAATTATGTTTCACCTCTTGCCATGGTTAACAACATTTAATATTGTTGGGACATAACCGAGAGAGAACTAAAAAATTGATGTGGTGTTCCGTCAATATGCAACTCATTGCATATTGAGCTCCACTTAAATTGTAGTGTTGTTTGCTTTACCTTGCCATGCCATGCCTCATTAAACCGTACATGCATCATATTTGGTTGTGCATCATGCCATGATTATGCTTGTGTGTTTACCATGTTGTTTGCTTCTTTCCGGTTTGCTTCTCTCGTTAGCTTCGGTTTCGTTATGGAGTTGTGAGGATTCGTTCGACTACGTCCGTTTGTCTTCTTCATGGACTCGTTCTTCTTCCTTGCGGGATTTCAGGCAAGATGACTATTACCCTCGATATCACTTTTATCTTTGCTTGCTAGTTGCTCTGTTCTATCGCTATGTTGCGCTACCTATCACTTGTTTACCATGCCTCCCATATTGCCATGTCAGCCTCTAACCTTTTTCACCCTTTCTAGCAAACCGTTGTTTGGCTATGTTACCGCTTTTGCCCAACCCATCTTATAGCATTGTTAGTTGCAGGTGAAGTTGAAGATTTCTCCATGGTGGACAGGATTATGATTGGGATATCACAATATCTCTTATATTATTAATGCATCTATATATTTGGTAAAGGGTGGAAGACTCGGCCTTTTGCCTGGTGTTTTGTTCCACTCTTGCCGCCCTAGTTTCCGTCATACCGGTGTTATGTTCCCGGATTTTGCGTTCCTTACGCGGTTGGGTGATTTATGGGACCTCCTTGACAGTTCACTTTGAATAAAACTCCTCCAGCAAGGCCCAACCTTGGTTTTACCATTTGCCTACCTAAGCCTTTTTCCCTTGGGTTCTGCAGACTCAAGGGTCATCTTTATTTTACCCCCCCGGGCCAGTGCTCGTCGTGAGTGTTGGTCCAACCTGTCAACCGCCGGTGGCCACCAGGGGCAACTCTGGGCTGGCCTACCGGAAGTTTGGACAATCCGGTGTGCCCTGAGAACGAGATATGTGCAGCTCCTATCGGGATTTGTCGGCACAGCGGGAGGCTTTGCTGGTCTTGTTTTACCATTGTTGAAATGTGTTGTAAACCGGGATTCCGAGTCTGATCGGGTCTTCCTGGGAGAAGGAATATCCTTCGTTGACCGTGAGAGCTTGTGATGGGCTAAGTTGGGACACCCCTGCAGGGTATAAACTTTCGAAAGCCATGCCTGCGGTTATAGGCAGATGGGAATTTGTTAATGTCCGGTTGTAGATAACTTGACACCAGATCCGAATTAAAATGCATCAACCGCGTGTGTAGCCGTGATGCTCTCTTTTCGGCGGAGTCCGGGAAGTGAACACGGTTTTGGGTTATGTTTGATGTAAGTAGGAGTTCAGGATCACTTCTTGATCATTGCTAGTTCACGACCGTTCCGTTTGCTCTCTTCTCACTCTTATTTGCGTATGTTAGCCACCATATTTGCTTAGTGCTTGCTGCAACTCCACCTCATTACCACTTCCTACCCATAAGCTTAAATAGTCTTGATCTCGCGGGTTTTGAGATTGCTGAGTCCTCGTGACTCACCAGACACTATCACAACAGTTGCAGGTGCCGATGATACCAGTGCAGGCGATGCAACCGAGCTCAGATGGGAGCTCAACGAAGACCTTGGTCGTTGCTATGTTTCGTTTCATGTTGATCAGTAGTGGAGCCCAGTTGGGACGATCGGGGATCTAGCAGTTGGGTTATATTCTTTTCTTTTGGCTTCGTCCGTAGTCGGACTATATGTGTGTACTCTGAATGATGTATGATTTATTATATGTTCATTGTGTGAAGTGGCGATTGTAAGCCAACTCTTTATCCCATTCTTGTTCATTACATGGGATTGTGTGAAGATGACCCTTCTTGCGACAAAACCACAATGCGGTTATGCCTCTAAGTCATGCTTCGACACGTGGGAGATATAGCCGCATCGTGGGTGTTACAAGTTGGTAATCAGAGCCATCCCTGACTTAGGAGCCCCCTGCTTGATTGTTTGCTGGCGTTGTTGAGTCTAGAAAAAAAATGTTTTGAGTCTTAGGATTATATATATCGGAGAGTAGGATTCTTTTTACTCCTCAGTCCCTTCGTCGCTCTGGTGAGGTCTCCTGACGTAGATGTTTTGACTTTCCTCTCCTCAAATTTCACTAAAAAAAATTTTAGGATCACGCGGGTATCTTGGAATCGTTCCGATGGTTTTGTGACGAGAACATCGTTCTTGGTGCCTCCTGTCTATTATGTGGCATTGACCCGGGGAGTTAAGCTCCGAGGTGTTGTCATCATAATTTTATCGTTGCAGTTCTGGAATACCTGAGTTTTGCCGACATAAAAAATCTCTTTTATGCAGTTGTTGGTGAGATAACCTCGACGCCACATAGTACTGGGGTGGAAGTTCGGGAGTATTGCCATAACTCGTATAACGGATGCTTTTCAAAGGTTGAGGTACACGATTTCCAAAGGTTTCTTGGTTATGTGTTGACGGATGGATACGGCTGGATGTAGGGATTATTTGTTTGGGTGAGATATATTGCTTCCCCTGTATCCCCAACACCTGATTGCATAACCAGAAAGTTTGGGGAGTTTTATAGGTGGGAATTCAAGTAGCTCTAGTTTTATCTTTTTCCAACAGACACATGATACGATATGGGATCTATCATATGTTTGTTCCGGCTTATTCTGCAAGCCAAATCCTTTGTTTTGTTTTATTTGTGGTATTCGAGTTGCTTCGAAGTCAAATGTTGAATCCATACCTTTCCTAAATGGTGTTCTCATATTGCTATGTGAATACTAATCCTTCTTGATCATCGAGGTCGTCATGTTAATTCTTTTCCAACCGGTGCGCTTCTCTTCGAGATGATCCCATCATTCTCCCCATCCGCAAGATCAATTCTAAGTTTTCTCAACGGTATTTGTTTTGTTCATCCCAAGTTGTCTTTGTTTTACCGCCCTCCCACCCTTTTTCTTGAAGGACTCAGATTTCTTAATCGGGTATCCATTTTATTGATGGGAAGTCTCTCCATTCTTTTCCGTCAATGTTTTTATCCAGTGATCCTCGTGAAGATGCTCACGAGATTCAAGTTTATTATTCTTCGTCTCTTTTCTTCTCCAGTGGATTTAACTCAAGCTTTCAGTGTTGATCATATTCCCTTCCTCGTTTCAAGTGTTTGCATATGCCGGTGATCTCTTAATCATTCCCCGCTTGCTATTCAATTGTTCCGGAGTGCTGAAGATATCTTTGAAGATTCGTGTTACCACTCTGCATCAATTCTAACTATTTCGAGGTTGTTACCTCATTCAAGCCATTTAATTCAACCGACGCAATCTCTCTTTTAAATCGTTCAACTGTGTTTTCTTTTGAGTGGGACCTAACCCACAGATCTTTTCCCAGGATCTTACCTGACTCTTCTAATTTTTCCCAGAGCTATTCCCAAAGTCTTTCGAAGTTTGACGAAAGAATGAATCTTCATCAGTCATATGTCCTTGTCCAAGATCTTTCAAATTCTTTTCATCGTTGGTTCAACCTTTCTAATTTTCAACCCGGAGTATCTCAACAATTCATGGTGGTGTTTCGCCTCGTCATTCTCAGCTTTGAAGATCGAAAAAGAGTTCCTCTTAAATCCTTACCCGTTCTTACAAAGATGTGTGGTCCAAGCTTGATGCCATCCTCTCATAATTGTTTTCAATTGTGAGAATTCTTTTCAAGTATCTGGAGCATTTCATGAGTTGTTTCCATTTCTTTCCTCCGAAGGCCATCATGTCATAATTCTTCATTCTCAGTATGTAGTTATCATTCTCCAAATCTTACCGGTGCATCGTTCAAATATCCTCTAATCAGTTCATGATCTCTTCGTTCTCTTGTATCTAAATCCCCTCAAGTATCTTCATTCGTTTTCCCATTCTTCCCGGTGATTTGTGCCTTTGCTACTTTCATTTTCAATTCTTACGGTTGTTCGTTCAAGTTTCACTTCCTTTGTTATCATATCAATTCATTCGTTGTTTCCAAATCCCACTGGTGGTTCCATCAATACCTTCTCAAGCTTGCGCTATATCTCTCTTAATCGTTTCTACGAGGATAAGTAGTATGCCAAATCCATTGCTTGTCATCAATTTAAATTGGTGAAGGATACGCATAACGTAATTCTTATTATTGTTTCATCCAAGTGATCTAATTTCTTCTTTCCAGAGTTGTTCATCATATCACATTCTCGGTTCGAGATGCTTCATTTTTTCTTTCCAGAGTTCCAAGTTTTCTGCATTATATTGTCGCGAAGCTTCATCTTAATCACCGCAAGGCTTCACCTTGTGTTTTCAACTTCCCTTTCTTTTTTATCATCATTTTATTATCGGAGTTCTCCATGGAGGCTCTACATGATGGTTCATCAAGGATTTAATTCCTTCTCGAAGTGTTCATCGAGATTCTTTTCAGAGGAGTTCAAGCATTCTTCATCTTGCATTCCAAAGTGCAATTCTCCTACCTTATCTTTTGAGATGGTGTTATATCACTCTTGACAATTTGCATTCATGCTTCATGATTCACATGTTGTCAAGAACGAGGTATTTTAAATCCATCAATCTCTTCATTGGAGTTATCTTGGTATAGATTTCACCTAAAGCCTTCCCTAAGGAATGTTGTATTGTGGTGCTTATCAATGATCCAAGTTTTCTCCTATTCTCTTGGCAAAAGTAGTTTTCATCTCTTCGTTGATCTCAAGCAAGCATTTGTTTTCGGTAGTGGCAGAATTGCACGTCATAATTTTGATAAGTATTCCATAAGCCCACTACAAGCTTATTCGTTTCGTTGTTGTTAATCCAACAACTCCGTTCTAGCATTTCCTGTAAACGTGCTCTTTCAAGATCAAGTTTTCCTCCGTTCATTCCATTCCATTCTTACATTTATTAAGGAGGCATTGTGATGTTGCTCTCTTCACTCACCTTCTCGAATTGAGGATCGTGTTCTTTTCATGCTTATCCATTCAACCAGAGTGTTGTGTCACGTCTTCAAGTTCTTTTCATCTTATCAAGTTTTGCCTCTCTTTTCAACCGGATTGCTGTCTGAAATCCTTCTTACCCCTTTTGCCATTCTTTCAATAGTTCCGGAGGCAGTGTGTAGTTGATTTTAATCAAGTATCATCCCTTCTGCTCAAGTTCATGTTCTATTCCTTCCATGTTCAACCGGAGTGCTGCCCGAATTTTTCCTCTCTCATCTTGTTTTAACCGGAGTGGTTTCGAATTCTATCTTGTCCATTAAACTCTTGATTCATGTCTTTGCAACATTCAAGTTCTAATGTTCTTTGTTCCTCTTTTCTAACGGATTGTTCGAAATCTCATTCATCTATGTTGTACTCTTTCTTTTAAATTGCTCAACCTCTCAAGGTCCTTTGGTTTCACTCTTTTGTCGAAGAAGCAACTTAGCTTTACCTCTTCTCTTCCTCTTCTGTTTTCTCTCAGGAGCCATTCTAGATCTCGGGACGAGATCCTCTTGTAGTGGTGGAGTGTTGTAACGCCACGAGCCCGGCGCCCCAGAAGACTTCCAGCTATTCTGAGTTTTACCGTGTGTTTTATTTGCTTGTTGCATTGCATCATGTCATCTCTTGCATTGCATCGTTTCATCATGCCATCATATCATTAATTTTTATAACTCTTCTAAATAAATCGTATGGATTTTTCGATCCATTTAAATCGAGGGAATTCACTTGTGATTTCTCTTTATAACGTATTAAAGCCTCTCAATATTATTAGGGAGCTATATTAAATATTCCACTAATTCGGAATCACCCATAAACACACTTGCAAAATAATTTCGTTCCTTTTCTGCTTCAAGTTTGGTCTCCAACCTTGCCATGTATTCTTTTATCATATTCCGGAGCCCCACCAAAAATCTCAACATTTTTGGACACTTCTAAATCCTAGTCCTTGTTCAAACCATTTGAATTAAATTCAAATGACTTGAATTTAATTCTTGCAATCTTGCCCACTCCATTTTTCTTGGGTCAAGCTCATTTTTATGAGTTCAGAAAAATTAACCCCATGGTCAAATTATTTCTCCAACCCTTTCTTTATCTCCTTTTTCTTTCTTTGCTATTTACAGCTTTTGGTAAATAAAAGAGAAGTGGGGGATTAGAGAGAGAGAGAGAGAGAGAGAGAGATCCAGCGCAGCCCAACCCCTCCTGGATTTTTTCCCCTCCACCGAAATGGCCCAAGGCCCACCTAAACCCTTCCTAACCCTAGCCCCTCACTCAGCCCGATCCCCATTCTCTCGATCCTCTCTCTCCAGCGCGGCCACAGGGGAGGAGCCCCTCGTACCAGGAGCCCGATCCCCATCTCCCTTCGCTTGATCTCCTCCTCACCCTCTCGATCCCCCACCGGCGCTACCACCTCTCGTCCTTCCCGAACCCCTCGACCTCCCCGCGCCTAGAACCACGTAGCCTTTGTCGGCTACCAGGCGGCCCGCAGCCGAGCCTCTCACTCCCTCCTCGATCTAGATCGAGAGAAGCTCGACCCCGAGTTCCTGATCGAGCCCCCTCCGCCGCCTGTTCTCGTCCTCATCACGCCATGGCTGCCGTGCCTTGCCCCCTCAGCCTCGCCAAGCTTGTCGAGCCTCGCCATCGCTCGAGTCCGAGGGCCCCGCCTCCCGTGTCTCCTCCCGCCGCGTCGGCCTGCGAACGCCACTGACGACGAGCTCCACCAGGAGCCCGGAGTCCCCTGCCTCCTCTTCTCGAACGCCCGTGCACGCTGGTCCTCTCAGCCTGTGCCAGGTGCTCCTTCCCTGCGCTCGAAGTCAGCCGTGAGCTGAGCCGTCCGAGCTACTCCTTGCTCGACCTCCTGCCTCTCCCTCGTCTGCAAGGGAGACGAGCGACCGAAGCCTTGCGCCAAGCTCCCCTGCATCGCGCGAGTCGCCGAGCCCCTGCCTCCTCGACCGCTTCAAGTCCCTGTCGCCGGCCTCCTGCCTTGCTTCTTTTGGACCAGCAAGAACGTCGCCAAGACCGCGAGTACCTCTACGTGCAGACTTGCCAAGTACCACGACGCCCGGAGCCCTGGATACTTCAAGGTCGACTACATCGCCGAGAACGACTACGTGACGACCCTCGATATGGAACTGCAAACGCCAAGTACCCTTTCAAGTTGACAAGACCGGCAAGCCCGACAACCCCGGACATCTACGAAAACGTGTACAACTACCGTCGCCGTGTACCACTACGCCCAAGTTCCACTACAAGATGTACAACTACCGTCGCCACGTGAACAACTACTTCCCACGACGACCCGTGAACAACTACTTCCTCTACACTGCTTCGAACCTGAACCGCTCCGAAAACGCACGCTTCGAAGGTATAACCCGAGACGACCGTGATGAGATGCCCTTGCATGTATGAGATGTACCACTTGTTTGCACCGTGCCCGTTTGTTCTTTGCACATTCCGCGTTTGCCATGCCGCCGTCCCGTGGGAACCCGGAATCCGGGAGCACCCCACCATCTTGCATGTTGCGCACATCCGCACGCCTCCTTTTGCACCAGTATCTCCATGAGCTACCGGAACCGATATGTTGCCGTGGCATAATTTTCGGATATGTTGCCGTGGCACCATTTTTTGTTTCGCCGCCGTGGCACCATTTTTGTTTCGCCGCCGTGGCACCCTTTTTGCTCCGCCATGGTAACCAAATGCTTCATAACATGCTCATGTCAACATTTTCATAAAAATTGCCTAAAACTTGCATATATCATCTGCATCATGTTAACAACACTTAAATGGTTAAAATTGTTGTTTGCTTTAATTGCTAAAGGACATATGGGGATTTTCCGGAATTATTGTTTGTTTCCGGCCTCATTTAAACTTGCCTCAATAGTTAGTTCAATTATGTTTCACCTCTTGCCATGGTTAACAACTAATAATGTTGGGTACATAACCGAGAAAGAACTAAAAAATTGATGTGGTGTTCCGTCAATATGCAACTCGTTGCATATTGAGCTCCACTTAAATTGTAGTGTTGTTTGCTTTACCTTGCCATGCCATGCCTCATTAAACCGGACATGCATCATATTTGGTTGTGCATCATGCCATGATTATGCTTGTGTGTTTACCATGTTGTTTGCTTCTTTCCAGTTCGCTTCTCTCGTTAGCTTCGGTTTCGTTACAGAGTTGTGAGGATTCGTTCGACTACGTCCGTTTGTCTTCTTCATGGACTCGTTCTTCTTCCTTGCAGGATTTCAGGCAAGATGACTATTACCCTCGATATCACTTCTATCTTTGCTTGCTAGTTGCTCCGTTCTATCGCTATGTTGTGCTACCTATCACTTGTTTACCATGCCTCCCATATTGCCATGTCAGCCTCTAATCTTTTTCACCCTTTCTAGCAAACCGTTGTTTGGCTATGTTACCGCTTTTGCCCAGCCCATCTTATAGCGTTGTTAGTTGCAGGTGAAGTTGAAGATTTCTCCATGGTGGACAGGATTATGATTGGGATATCACAATATCTCTTATATTATTAATGCATCTATATATTTGGTAAAGGGTGGAAGACTCGGCCTTTTGCCTGGTGTTTTTGTTCCAATCTAGCCGCCCTAGTTTCCGTCATACCGGTGTTATATTCCCGGATTTTGCGTTCCTTACGCGATTGGGTGATTTATGGGACCCCCTTGACAGTTCGCTTTGAATAAAACTCCTCCAGCAAGGCCCAACCTTGGTTTTACCATTTGCCTACCTAAGCCTTTTTCCCTTGGGTTCTGCAGACTCAAGGGTCATCTTTATTTTACCCCCCCCCCCGGGCCAGTGCTCGTCGTGAGTGTTGGTCCAACCTGTCAACCGCCGGTGGCCACCAGGGGCAACTCTGGGCTGGCCTACCGGAAGTTTGGACAATCCGGTGTGCTCTGAGAACGAGATATGTGCAGCTCCTATCGGGATTTGTCGGCACAGCGGGAGGCTTTGCTGGTCTTGTTTTACCATTGTCGAAATGTCTTGTAAACCGGGATTCCGAGTCTGATCGGGTCTTCCTGGGAGAAGGAATATCCTTCGTTGATCGTGAGAGCTTGTGATGGGCTAAGTTGGGACACCCCTGCAGGGTATAAACTTTCGAAAGCCGTGCCTGCGGTTATAGGCAGATGGGAATTTGTTAATGTCCGGTTTAGATAACTTGACACCAGATCCGAATTAAAACGCATCAACCGCGTGTGTAGCCGTGATGCTCTCTTTTCGGCGGAGTCCGGGAAGTGAACACAGTTTTGGGTTATGTTTGACGTAAGTAGGAGTTCAGGATCACTTCTTGATCATTGCTAGTTCACGACCGTTCCATTTGCTCTCTTCTCGCTCTTATTTGCGTATGTTAGCCACCATATTTGCTTAGTGCTTGCTGCAACTCCACCTCATTACCACTTCCTACCCATAAGCTTAAATAGTCTTGATCTCGCGGGTTTTGAGATTGCTGAGTCCTCGTGACTCACCAGATACTATCACAACAGTTGCAGGTGCCGATGATACCAGTGCAGATGATGCAACCGAGCTCAGATGGGAGCTCAACGAAGACCTTGGTCGTTGCTATGTTTCGTTTCATGTTGATCAGTAGTGGAGCCCAGTTGGGACGATTGGGGATCTAGCAGTTGGGTTATCTTCTCTTCTTTTGGCTTCGTCCGTAGTCGGACTATATGTGTGTACTCTGAATGATGTATGATTTATTATATGTTCATTGTGTGAAGTGGCGATTGTAAGCCAACTCTTTATCCAATTCTTGTTCATTACATGGGATTGTGTGAAGATGACCCTTCTTGGGACAAAACCATAATGCGGTTATGCCTCTAAGTCGCGCTTCGACACGTGGGAGATATAGCCGCATCGTGGGTGTTACAAAAGGCCCATGGTTTCATCTGGGCCGTAACAGGCCAGTACAATATTCAGCCTGTTAATGGCCCAAAGCTACCTGGGCAAACTAAGCGCTGGGTCAAAAAAGGCTGAATTAAAATATAGGCCGGTGCAACTTGTGGGCCTGGCGCAAAGTGTGAAGGCCCCAGTCATTCGGGCCAAAGAAAAATGCAGGCCGGCCCAATTGTGGCCCGCTAAAAACCAGTCCCATTAGAGTCGAATGTTTCGGCCCGGTAGACTACATCTGATTTTTTTTTCAAATAGCGAATGATGGCAGTAACTAGTAGGAATTAAGAACAAACCTAATCTATACAATAAAGAAATTACGGCATAGTAACTAAGAATAAACCTACACTATACAATAAAGGATTTAAGGTATATTACATCCACTGGGCATCAAAGTTCGCCACCAGTGATCATAAAGCGCAACAAAGAAGCGGATTAAAAAATATGGGCACCATTGCAGCGTAACAAAATAATACTAAATCGAGACCACTTCCAAGACAGTTCAAGAAAGGTTAGCCTTGCGGGGGAACTGCTGCACAAGCTACTGAGCAAGGCTGTGAGACCGGCCTAGCATGTCGGTCATAGCTTCTAGGTGTAGCTATTTAGTGATGAGGTTCTCATTGGTGTTCTACGCAATCTTTCTTAGAGATAGGACTTCAAGTCGAAGTTGAGTTGCAGAATGCCTTTCTGCTAGAACTTGGTGATGACCCACAAGTGTAGGGGATCTATCATAGTCCTTTCGATAAGTAAGAGTGTCGAACCCAACGAGGAGCTGAAGGAAATGACAAGCTGTTTTCAGTAGGGTATTCTCTGCAAACATTGAAATTGTAGGTAACATATAGTTTTGTGATAGGATAATTGGTAACGGGTAACAAGCAATGAAAGTAAATAAAGTGCAGCAAGGTGGCCTAATCCTTTTTGTAGCAAAGGACAAGCCTGGACAAGTTCTTATAATGAGAAAAGCGCTCCTGAGGACACATGGGAATTATCGTCAAGCTAGTTTTCATCACGCTCATATGATTTGCGTTCGTTACTTTGATAATTTGATATGTGGGTGGACCGGTGCTTGGGTACTGCCCTTTCTTGGAAAAGCATCCCACTTATGATTAACCCCTATTGCAAGCATCCGAAACTACAAAAGAAGTATTAAGGTAAACCTAACCATACCATGAAACTAGTGGATCCAAATCAGCCCCTTACGAAGCAACGCATAAACTAGGGTTTAAGCTTCTGTCACTCTAGCAACCCATCATCTACTTATTACTTCCCAATGCCTTCCTCTAGGCCCAAATAATGGTGAAGTGTCATGTAGTCAACGTTCACATAACACCACTAGAGGAGAGACAACATACATCTCATCAAAATATCGAACGAATACCAAATTCACATGACTACTAATAGCAAGACTTCACCCATGTCCTCAGGAACAAACGTATCTACTCACAAAGCATACTCATGTTCATGATCAGAGGAGTATTAATATGCATTAAGGATCTGAACATATGATCTTCCACCAAATAAACCAATTAGCATCAACTTCAGGGAGTAATCAACACTACTAGCAACCCACGGGTACCGATTTGTGGTTTCGATACAAGATTGGATACAATAGATGAACTAGGGTTTGAGAGGAGATGGTGCTGGTGAAGATGTTGATGGAGATTGAACCCCTCCCGATGAGAGGATCGTTGGTGATGACGATGGTGATGATTTCCCCCTCCCGGAGGGAAGTTTCCCCGGCAGAACAGCTTCGCTGGAGCCCTAGATTGGTTCCACCAAGGTTCCGCCTCGTGGCGGTGGAGTTTCGTCCCAAAAGCTTGCTTATGATTTTTTCCAGGGTAATAGACTTCATATAGCAGAAGATGGGCACCGGAGGGCCACCAGGGGGCCCATGAGGCCAGGGCGCGCCCAGTAGGGGTGGGCGCGCCCCCCACCCTCGTGGCCAGGGTGTGGGCCCCCTCTGGTACTTCCAAAAAAGACTTTCGTGGAGTTTTAGGAATTTTGGAGCTATGCAGAATAGGTTTCCAATATTTGCTCGTTTTCCAGCCCAGAGTTCCAGCTGCCGGCATTCTCCCTCTTCATGATAAACCTTGTAAAATAAGAGAGAATAGCCATAAGTATTGTGACATAACGTGTAATAACAGCCCATAATGCAATAAATATCGATATAAAAGCATGATGCAAAATGGACGTATCAACTCCCCCAAGCTTAGACCTCGCTTGTCCTCAAGCATAAGCCGATATCGAAAAGTATGACCACACATTTAGAGATAGAGGTGTCGATAAAAATAAAATACGGACATGAGGGAATCATGATCATTCTTATAACAGCAACATATATATATATATATATATATATATATATATATATATATATTGTCATATGATTTCTTATTCTCAAGTAACAATCTATTCACAATGTCAAGTATGGTTCAGAAACTTCATCAGGAACTAAAAAACTATAATCTTAGTCATTGAAGCAATTGCAATTTATCATAACATCATAAAGAGTCAAGAATAGAGCTTTTCAGCAAGTCCACATACTCAACTATCATATAGTCTTCTACAATTTCTAACACTCAAACAATACTTATGGTTATGGAGTTTTAATCGGACACTGAGAAAGATAGGGGCTTATAATTTCGCCTCCCAGCGTATTCACCTTTGGGTGATGTCAACACTAATAGTTCATGCTAACTTACATCCAATTGGATATATGTATCAGGATCTCTCCAACACGAGGTGCTTGCCAAAGGATAAAATGAAAAAGGGAAAGGTCTAGATCACCTTGACTCTTGCATAAAGTAAAGACATAAAGTAAAAGATAGGCCCTTCGCAGATGGAAGAAGAGGTTGTCATGTGCTTTTAGGGTTGGATGCACAAAATCTTAATGCAAAAGAACGTCACTTTATATTTCCACTTGTGATAAGAACCTTTATTATGCAGTCCGTCCCTTTTATTACTTCCATATCACACGATCGTATAAAGCTTATTTTCTCTGCACTAATAAGTCATACATATTTAGAGAGCAATTTGTATTGCTTGCAACATGACAACTTACTTGAAGGATCTTACTCAATCCATGGGTAGGTATGGTAGACTCTCATGGCAAAAACTAGGTTTAAGGATATTTGGAAGCATAAGTAGTATCTCTACTTGGTGCAAGGAATTTGGCTAGCATGAGGGGGAAAGGCAAGCTCAACATGTTGGACGATCCATGACAATATACTTTAACTAAGATATTAGAAAACATAACCCATTACGTTGTCTTCCTTGTCCAACCTCAACTCTTTAGCATGTCATACTTTAATGAGTGCTCACAATCATAAAATATGTCCAAGATAGTATTTTTATATGTGAAAACCTCTGTTTCTTTATTACTTCCTATTAATTGCAACGATGACCAAGACTACATTTGCCAACTCTCAACAACTTTTAGGCCTCATACTCTATGTGTGAAGTCATTACTATCCATAAGATCAATATGAACTCTTTTTATTTCTTTTTGTTCTTTCTATTTTCTCAAGATCATAGCAAGATAGCAAAGCCCTTGACTCAACACTAATCTTTATTATATAGCTCATGGACTCGATTACATAGAGGGATCACAAAGCAAAACTTAAAACTAATTCATACCAAAACTTTATTCTACTAGATCAAGATATTACTAAAAGGATCAAACTAAGTAAAATGGTAAAGATAGGAGTGTGATGGTGATACGATACCGGGGCACCTCCCCCAAGCTTGGCAGTTGCCAAGGGGAGTGCCCATACCCATGTGACTACGTCTCCTTCTTCATAGTTGGTGTTGTGATCTTCTTGGTGATGATGCCCCTTAGGATACAATTCTCCTCCTCGAGCTTATTAACTTGTTGCTTGAGGTCCATATTTTCCTTGCCAAGCTTGCCTGTGATGGCTAAAGCTCCTTTTACCCAAGGATGTTGCATAGCTTCTGGAGAACAAGTGAGACACTTTTTCATATTTTCAGAAGAAAGAAATTTAACATTGGAAGGGATGACCGAGTTTGGGAGAGCTTAGCTCTATAGTTCCCCCATCATGAATCCTGCTTGGAAGCGTGAGGTAACTTCTTGATCCTCCTCCATGGCATCTATTCTTTTCAAGTCGGCCTCCATCTCATCCTCCGTTGATGGCCCAAACTGATAAGCATCATTGTTTGCTCCTGGACCTGGCATCAGGTGAGACACCCGACTCTCCCCGACTGACTCTTGAGAAGACATCTTGCTCTAAATCTGCGACAAAAACAGCTCGAAACAAAAATAGAAGATTCTTGCGGGATACGGTGGTCAAAACCTTTGGGAGATTATATAAAGAATTTTTACCGACCAAAAGAAGTATCGTGCATGAAAACAGAGTCCGGAAGGCACACGAGGTGCCCACGAGGCAGGGGGGCGCCCTCCACCCTCGTGGAGGCCTCGTGTCCTTCCCATACTACCTCTTGTTTTCCTAAATTCTTAAATATTCCAAAACGGAGAAAAATTGCCATTAGAACTGTTTTGGAGTCGGTTTACGTACCGTACCACATACCTATTCCTTTTAGGAGTCTGAAACGTTCTGGAAAGTGTCCCTTATATATTCCTCCGGGGTTACGGTTTCAATAATATTAGTTTCAACATTTATAGGATTACCTGAGATATAATGTTTGATTCTTTGAACGTTCACCACCTTCGGATTTGTGCCTTTGAAGTTGTTGATTTTTATGGCACCGGAACGATAGACCTCCTCGATAACTGAAGGACCTTCCCATTTAGAGAGAAGTTTTCCTACAAAAGTCTTAAACGACAGTTGAATAGAAACACATAATCACCTACGTTAAATTCACACTTTTGTATCCTTTTGTCATGCCATCTTTTAACTTTTTCTTTAAACAGCTTGGCATTCTCGTAGGCTTGGGTTCTCCATTCATCAAGTGAGCTAATGTCAAATAACATCTTCTCACCGGCAAGTTTGAAATCATAGTTGAGCTCTTTAATAGCCCAATATGCCTTATGTTCAAATTCGAGAGGTAAGTGACATGCTTTTCCATAAACCATCTTATATGGATACACACTCATAGGATTTTTATATGCAGTTCTATAGGCCCATAATGCATCATCAAGTTTCTTGGACCAATTCTATCTAGATCTGTTAACAGTCTTTTGCAAAATTAATTTGAGCTCTCTATTACTCAACTCTACTTGACCACTAAACTGTGGGTGATAAGGAGATGCAATTGTATGATTAACATCATACTTAGCAAGCATTTTACGAAAAGCACCATGAATAAAATGTGAACCACCATCAGTCATTAAGTATCTAGGGACTCCAAACCTCGGAAAAATAACTTCTTTAAGCATCTTAATAGAGGTGTTATGATCAGCACTACTAGTTGGAATAGCTTCTACCCACTTAGTAACGTAATCAACAGCAACTAAAATATGTGTGTACCCATTAGAGGCAGGAAAAGGTCCCATATAATCAAAGCCCCAAACATCAAGTGGTTCAATAACAAGAGAATAATTCATAGGAATTTCTTGATGTCTACTAATATTACCAATTCTTTGACATTCATCACAAGACAAGACAAACTTACGGGAATATTTGAAGAGAGTAGGCCAATAAAAACCGGATTTCAATACCTTATCTGCAGTTCTATCTCCAGCGTGGTGTCCCCCATATGGTTCGGAGTGACACTTGCGTAGGATCTGTTCATGTTCATGCTCAGCTACACAACATATAATAACACCATTTACTCCTTCTTTATAGAGGTGTGGGTCATCCCAGAAGTAATGTCTTAAATCATAGAAGAACTTTTTCTTTTGCTGGTATGTGCAACTAGGTGGTATAAATTTAGCAACAATGTAATTAGCATAATCAGCATACCATGGAGCAGTAGGAGAAGCATTAATGACTGCTAATTGTTCATCAGGAAAGCTATCATCAATAGGTAGTGGGTCATCAAGAACATTCTCTAACCTAGACAAGTTGTCTGCAACGGGGTTCTCAGCTCCCTTTCTATCAATAATATGCAAATCAAATTCTTGGAGCAAGAGAACCGATCTAATAAGTCTAGGCTTAGCATCTTTCTTTTCCATAAGATATTTAATAGCAGCATGATCAGTGTGAATAGTTACTTTATAATCAACAATATAAGGTCTGAACTTATCACATGCAAATACAACTGCTAAGAATTATTTTCAGTTGTATCATAATTTCTCTGGGCAGTGTCAAGAGTTTTGCAAGCATACTGGATAACATTTAATTTCTTATCAACTCTTTGCCCTAGAACAGCACCTACAGCATAATCACTAGCATCACACATAATTTCAGAGGGTAAATTCCAATCAGGTGGCTGAACAATAGGTGCAATGGTCAAAGCTTTCTTAAGTATTTCAAATGCTTCTACACAATCATCATCAAAGACAAAAGGAACATCTTTTTGTAATAGGTTAGTCACAGGCCTAGAGATTTTAGAGAAGTCCTTAATGAACCTCCTATAAAAACTGGCATGACCAAGGAAACTTCTTATACCTTTAATATCGTTGGGACACAGCATCTTTTCAATAGCATCAACTTTAGCTTTATCAACTTCAATACCTTTTTCAGAAATTTTATGCCCCAAGATAATGCCTTCATTAACCATAAAGTGGCACTTTTCCCAATTCAAGACAAGACTAGTGTCTTCACATCTCTGCAAAACTCGATCAAGGTTGCTCAAGCAATCATCAAAAGAGGATCCATAAACGGAGAAATCATCCATGAGTACCTCACAAAAGTTAGAGAATATAGCCATCATGCATCTTTGAAAGGTAGCAGGTGCATTACATAAACCAAAAGGCATACGTCTATAAGCAAAAGTACCAACAGGGCAAGTAAAAGTAGTTTTTGATTGATCGTCCACCGACACAGGAATTTGAGAGAAACTAGAATAACCATCTAGAAAGCAGAAATGTGTGTGTTTGGATAGTCTTTCTAGCATTTGATCAATAAAAGGTAAAGGGTAATGATCTTTCTTAGTAGCTTTATTTAATTTACAGAAATAAATTACCATCGTATAACCTGTAATAATTATTTGCAGAATCAATTCATCTTTATCATTAGGAACAACAGTAATACCTCCCTTCTTAGGGACGCAATGGACAGGACTTACCCAATCACTATAAGCAACAGAATAAATTATACCTGCCTCAAGGAGCTTTAGTATCTCCTTTCTTACCACTTCTTTCATCTTAGGATCTAACCTTCGTTGATGATCTCTAACTGGTTTGGAGCCTTCGTCCAATTTGATTTTGTGTTGGCATAAAGTGGGACTAATGCCCTTAAGATCATCAAGAGTATATCCAATAGCAGAACGGTGCGTCTTCAGAGTTTTCAATACTCTTTCCTCTTCCTGCTCTGAGAGGTTAGCACTAATAATAACAGGATATATCTTCCTTTCATCAAGATAAGCATATTTAAGGTTATTGTCGGTGTCAAAACTGGCGGATCTCAGGTAGGGGGTCTCGATCTATGCGTCAAGGCTGATGGTGATAGGAAGCAAGGGACACAGATGTTTACCCAGGTTCGGGCCCTCTCGGTGGAGGTAAAACCCTACTTCCTGCTTGATTAATATTGATGATATGGGTAGTACAAGAGTAGATCTACCACGAGATCATAGAGGCTAAACCCTAAAAGCTAGTCTATGATGGTATGAATGTAATTGTGATCGGCCTTCTAAGAACCAGCCTCTCTGGTTTATATAGACACCGGAGAGGGCTAGGGTTTACATGGAGTCGGTTACAAGGAAGGAAATATAATATCCGGATCGCCAAGCTTGCCTCCCACGCAAAGGAGAGTCCCATCCGGACACGGGCCGAAGTCTTGAGTCTTGTATTTTCACGCTTCAATAGTATGGACATTGTACACAGTCCGGCTGTCCGGATACCCCCCTAATCTAGGACTCCCTCAGTAGCCCCTGAACCAGGCTTCAATGACGATGAGTGTGGCGTGCAGTATTGTCTTCGGCATTGCAAGGCGGGATCCTCCTCCGAATACTCCAAAGTAATTATCAAACACTAAAATCGTGTCCGGATCTGAAAAATGATCTTCGCATACCACCGTAGAGAGAATGATATTTCACAAATGTAATCCGTGACACGTTATTATGATCGGATCCATTATTCGAACCGTTTCCCCACAACCAGCTACAACGCATATTACAAGGCGGTTTCTGTGACACGTCTTGTCAAAGCAGAGATTGTGTCCCCTTATTATGGGATTCTCATCAATACGGGTATGGGTAATCTCACCACGCCATTAATCGTGGCGCTTGGGAAACAAGAGGTTCCTAATGGGCAAGTGGGGAGGCGCACCGCTCTCGGCTCCTCTATAAAGGGACAGGATGTCCCCATTTTCACCAACGCCTTTTCCTCCTTTGCCCACTCTTGCCCCACTCGAGCTCCAGCGCCCAAGCCCAAGTCTTCCCCGCACAGCTAAACATGTCCGGAGCAGGAGGCAAGTGGGTGGCTTCCACCGTCAAGGAGAAGCACATCACAAATCTTCGGGACCCCGAATACTTGGCTGCAGACATAGCGCACCATTTACCAGACGCCGGGCAGGTCATTCCGACCCCAGGACGCCACGAGAGGGTCGTATTCGTTGCCCACTTCGTCCATGGACTGGGATTTCCACTCCACCCCTTCGTCCGCGGGCTGATGTTCTACTATGGGCTAGATTTCCATGATCTAGCCCCGAACTTCGTCCTCAACATTTCAGCATTCATCAACGTATGCGAGGCCTTCCTCCGCATCCGGCCTCACTTCGGCCTATGGCTGCAAACTTTCTGCGTGAAGCCGAAGGTGGTAAGCGGCCAACAGGCGGAGTGCGGAGGGGCCATGGTGGCCAGAATGCCCAACGTCACATGGCTCGACGGCTCCTTTGCGGAGACCGTAAAAGGATGGCAATCGGGGTGGTTCTACATCATCGAGCCACGTGGCGCTGACTGGGCAGCGGCCCCCGAGTTCTGATCCGGAGCCCCCATGCGGCTCACCTCCTGGGAGAAGAAGGGCCTGTCCTGGGGCGATTCCACGGAGCTGGCCGGACTCCAAACATGCATCAAAAGCATGAAGGACAAGAACATCAAGCTTGTCAACATGATCCAGGTCACGCTCATTCGCCGGATCCTGCCCTGCCAGAGGCGGGCAGTCAATCTGTGGGAGTTCGTCCCAACCGAGCACCAGACGCTCTAGAGGCTCTACGACATGACGCACAAAGGCGCATGGAAGGTGTTGTTCAAGGCCTCCGAAGTGCCCCCTCCCACATCCGAGGACCGCGGGCTTCATGCCGCGTGGGCCCCCAGGCCAGTGAGTTCTCAGACTGACACCCGACCCAGTTCACCCCAATATATTCATGGGAGTGCCTTAAGTAGTTGTGCATATTTGCTTCAGGATTACGTGGAGACAGCGGAGAAGGTTTACTGCCCGGATCCGCTGCCAGAAGGCCCAGCAGATGCTCTCCTGACGAAGATGTTGGTCCCGGCACCGTACAAGGTGCCGGCGAAGAAGGCTGGGAAGAAGTTCCCGAGGATCCGAAAGGGTCTCCTGCGTAAGGTTGTGCCGGAAGCTTCGTCCGAGGACGACGAGGCGGACTCCTCCCACGAAGGGGAGGAGGAAGAAGAATAAGACGCCCCATCCGGAAAGGATGAGGGGTCCAGGGAGGCGGGCCAGGGGACCGGAAAAGGCCCCCGGCGCAAGGCCGTCATACCCCTGTCGTCGGATGACGACGAGACAGATTCCTCCCACGGAGGCGGGGGGAATCAAGAAGAAATTCCACCTCCCTGCACTGGGGAGGGGAAGAAAAGAAAAGCCGCCCCAGAGGGGGAGGCTGGGGCGTCCAAGAAGGGGAAGAGTCCCCTTTCGTACTACTCTACCACGGCCGCTCTGAGCGAGGAGGGGTGGCTGCCCAGGGGGAAGCCCCTAGCGCGATCGTAAGTGTCTGCATTCTATCATGACTTCACTTCACAGTTTTTGTATTTATAATGCTGAACATATGTGCAGTCCGGCCAGGGATCACCCCGAGGTATCCTCCTCTAGGTCCCTGAGCAATTCGGAGATGAATTCGCTTCCGACGGCCACTACTCCTCAACCTGCGGACGACACGGAGGTGTTGTCCCAAAGGCTCCCAGAGCAGGGGGAGGTGACTCTGGACACGCCCCGAGGCGGGGTCCCAGACGTCGGACACGTGGGGTTCAAGATCCCCGTGGATCGTGTCGATGAGAGCCATGGCCAGCCAAGCTCTCAGCCGAACACAATTACGGAACCTTCGATGGTTCCCGACTCAGGCGGGCGAACCCTCGCTAGGGAGGGCGAGCCGTCTGAGTCGCGGACTTCCGTTGTGTGTGAGGTGCCGGACGGTCTGCTGGAAGCGCTTTGCGGCGCTTCCCTGGATGAGGGGCACCGTACTATTATGAGTATAGTGATTCAGAAGGTTTCGTCCGCCAAAAGCGGACTAACCGAAGCTTGCACCAGCCTCCTAATAGGCTTCGAGGTAGGTAATGTGCAAAATCACCGCCCGATAGGTAGTAGCCCCTAATACTCTGTTTGGCGTTCGGAAAGAAAAGCCGAGCAGAGGGTCAATTATAATCCGCAGGAGTCTAATCATAAGTATTATTGTGAATAAGCAGGCTATGCTGCTTGCTGCTGCTGCCCGTACTGCCGAGGTTGCCGATCTGAAGCGGGGCCTGGAGTAGGCACAGGGAGAGCTCGACCTCATGAAGAAGCAGCTCAAAGAGAACAAGTGTAAGTAATTCCCGCTCTTATGCATTTAAAGATAGGCAAAATTGGTGGGTCTAACATCTAATTGTCGTGACCGTGTAACAGGGGACACCGCCGAAGTGGCGTCCCTGAAGAAGGCGCTATCCGAGGCCGAAGACAGGGCGGCCTCGGAGTCTAAGGAGAGCGAGAAGCAAAGTGCTAGGGTGGGTGAGGTACAGCGAGAGCTCCAGGACCTCGGCAAAAATGTGAGTCTGTGGAGCATGATCTGAAGGCGAAAGAGGCCGAGCTTGCGAAGGCCCTTTTGAATTTGAAGGACGCCAAGGCCGAAGCCGAGAAAGCACAGTAGGAGATCCAGGAGGCCAAGAAGATAGCAGCGGGTAAGAAGTTCTTTATGCAAAGCAAACATGTGGAGGAGGTGTTTCTTTTACTTACTCGAATTCGGAGTTCTCCAGGGGTGTTCGCAAATCTGCCACGCAGTGTATCAGACGCTGTGGAGTTCTACCGTGCACAGGAGGGAAACTCAACAGAGAAGATGTTCTGGTCCCAGTATGCTGGGGCCGAACACCCGATGCCTCTGAGTGACCAACTAAAGCAGTTGGTCGAACTCCACAAGGCGGCCGAACTGGCTATGAAAGGTTTCATAGTCCGGATGTGGCCTGGTGAGCTCATGCCCAGTAGCTACTTCGGCCTGATCAAGCGGATGGTGGATGCCTGCCCGCGGCTTGAAGTGATCAAGCGATCTGTGTGCATCGAGGGTGCCCGCCGGGCCCTTGCCCACGTCAAGGTGCATTGGGGCAAGTTGGATGCGGAGAAGCTGGTCAAGGGCGGGCCACCGGAGGGCAAGGCACATCCCCATCCCGAGCTGTACTATGATGGCGTTATGAAGGGTGCTTGTCTCGTCGCTGATGAATGTACCAAGGACACCATTTTTGAATGAATTCACTTCTGTCATGTTTGTATTTTAAGGACGAAGTTACTTGCGCTATGTAGCACTTTTGTTATTTAAAATATTACCTTATGTGCGGCTGTATAAAATTCTGAAAGTAGGCCAGTCGTCGGCTTCCTCCCCCGTGTAACTAGTACTGGGGTGTTCGTGGAAAACCCGGACACTCTTTATCCAAATGTTTGGTCCTTTAAGGAGGTGTCCGGCGCAGCGAACAAGGAAACCGGACTATGCGGCTTGATAACTTTCACTTAGCCTTAGAAGCCTACAATTTTAAATTTCGGCGAAGCCCCTGGAATCCGGAAGACCGAATCGGGGCGCTATACACGCCTAGATCGGACGAAGCCGATATATCGCCTAAAGCGGAACATCTTTAAGGATTTTAAGACCTCTTGAACAGCGACCAGCTCTCGCCACATCATGCCGGTCAGTTTTCGGCTTTCTCTACTGAGGTGCTCGACCAGAAGAACCGGGACACAATCGCAGTAGTTCTCCCTGCGCTACCTTAGCCAATATAACGGAACATAAGGCACAAAAACAAGGTAGCCGGGCTATCCCAACTGTAGACCCAAGACATGATTCGGAGCTGATGCATATAGTGCTATAAGTTCGGGGTGCCGCACTATTGAAAGTGGTCGGACTTTTATTTGCCATCTTATGGGGCGCCATGAGAAGCCCCTGGCAAACTTACCGTACCAAGGTGTACGAATGCAAAACCAGATAAACATCTATAGGAGAAAGAATGCTCCGATAAGAATAATAAGCTGACGTTCTATATAATCTCCCATTGATGAAAAATACGTTTAAGCGTATCTTTACAACGGATGCATTAAGCGGAGATAAATAGGACTATTTGACATGTCCTATCCAGGGGCAGGCTGTGTACAGGTAGATAAAGCAGGTATAATGATCGCAAATAGATTCCACCTGGGTTTTCTTCTGTTCTGTACGTCTGTTGCCTCCTTGGATGTCTCTCCCCTATGAGTCTGGCAATTCGGCTCTTCTGAGGATGCTACACTAACACGGTGTCCTAAAAGGTAAGAGGGAAAGAGTATGAAGGTATTTAGCGGTTACCCGCATTATCGACTGAGTCGTTGATGCGCCTCCGCCTATGCCCAAGGTATCTTGAGTGCGTAATTGTGTACGCGTGGCATGAATGCTGCTTTGAAGCGGCTTGAGAGGAGGCCGGGCTGCTATTCACGATCTTCACATTCATGATGATCCTGTTGCGGGGTGCTCCGGACTCGTTTGACAGTGCTTGAAGCTGTCGCCGGATTGGTTTGTCGGAGGAGGCCGCATTGTACTTCTGCCGCGAGGGCTGCCGTATGCTCTTCTGTTCGAAGGGAGCGGTCCATATTTCCATTGACAGTGATGACCCCGCACGGTCCCTGCATCTTGAGCTTGAGATATGCATAGTGTGGCACCGCATTGAATCTAGCGAATGCGGTTCGTCCGAGCAGTGCGTGGTAGCCACTGCGGAAAGGGACGATGTCGAAGATTAGCTCTTCGCTCCGGAAGTTGTTTGGGGATCCGAAGACCACTTTTTCCCAATGTTATAGAGCCTGTGCAGCGGGCCTCTACTCCAAGAATAACACCTTTAAAGGTAGTTTTAGTGGGCTTGATCCTTGAAGGATCAATGCCCATCTTGTGCACTGTGTCCTGATAAAGCAGGTTCAGGCTGCTGCCGCCGTCCATAAGGACACGCATAAGGTGGAATCCGTCGATGATTGGGTCTAAGACCAATGCGGCTGAGCTGCCGTGACGGATGCTGGTAGGGAGATCCCTACGGTCAAAAGTGATCGAACAAGCTGACCATGGGTTGAACTTGGGGGCGACTGGCTCCATCGCATAGACGTCCTGTAGTGCCCGCTTCCGTTCCCGATTGGGGATGTGGGTGGCATAGATCATGTTGACCGTTTTCACCTGGGGGGAAATTTCTTTTGTCCCCCGTATTCAGATGCCGAGGCTCATCGTCATCGTCGCTGTGCAGCCCCTTGTCCTTGTTTTCGGCGTTTATCTTGCCGGCCTGTTTGAACACCCAACAGTCTCTATTGGTGTGTTTGGCTGGTTTGTCCGGTGTGCCATGAATTTGGCATGAGCGCTCTAGTATGCGGTCCAGACTGGACGGTCCCTGATTATTTCTTTTGAACGGCTTTTTCCATCGTCCGGACTTAGGTCTGCTGAATCCAGCGTTGACTGCCGTGTCTTCGGTGTTGTCGCCATTGTTCCGTCTCTTATGTCTATTGCGTCATGGCTTGCTGTTAGCATCGTGACCGTCCGAAGTGCCGGAATATGGCGTGGTGCCGCTGCGAGCCAACAAGCTATCCTCACCCGCACAAAAACGGGTCATTAGGGTTGTGAGAGCTGCCATAGACTTGGGTTTTTCCTGGCCGAGGTGTCGAGCGAGCCACTCCTCACGGATATTATGCTTAAAAGCCGCCAGGGCTTCGGCGTCCGGACAGTCGACTATTTGGTTCTTTTTAGTGAGGAACCGACTCCAGAATTTCCAGGCTGACTCTCCGGGCTGTTGAGTAATGTGGCTCAGGTCATCAGCGTCCGGTGGTCGCACATATGTGCCCTGGAAGTTGTCAAGGAATGCGTCTTCCAGGTTTTCCCAACTGCCAATGGAATTTGCTGGCAGGCTGTTTAACCAGTGTTGGGCTGGTCCTTTGAGCTTAAGGGGGAGATACTTGATGGCGTGTAGATCATCTCCGCGGGCCATGTGAATGTGGAGAAGGAAATCTTCGATCCATACTGCGGTGTTTGTTCTGCCATTGTATGATTCGATGTTTACGGGTTTGAATCCTTCTGGGAATTCATGATCCATCACTTCATCAGTGAAGCAGAGGGGGTGTGCAGTGCCTCTGTGCTGGGCTATGTGGCTACGCAGGACGGATTGTTCTGGGTTGCTATGTTCGGCCCGGCCGGACTTGTTGATGATGTATCCGGCGCGACGGTCATCGTCGCGCGCTAGGGCGCGCTCCCTCGATCCGTAGATCGATCTTGGCTGTCCTGCTTTGTTTTCCAGAATATCTTGCAGGTCGTGCCTGTTTCCCTGAGCCGTATTGTATCGGCGTGGGGGTGCAGCCTGGTATGCGAGCTGGTATCCCGTTTTATCTCGTCCACGGGGTGGCCGGTCAGCCATTTGGCGTTCGAGTCCATATTCCTTGGTTGCTAGGACTTTAGTCCATCTATCTGTGAGCAGGTCTTGATCAGCTTGGAGTTGCTGCTTCTTCTTCTTCAGGCTCCTCGCAGTGGCTATAAGCCTACGCTTGAAGCGCTCCTGTTCTACGGGATCCTCAGGCACGCCGAATTCATCGTCACCGAGGCTGATCTCGTCTTCGGAGGGGGGCATGTAGTTGTCCTCCTCCGGGTATGCGTCTGTCGCCTGTTCTTCAGGGATGACCTACTCATCTTCCTATTTGGCCTGCTCGAAGGCAGGCTGGTCAGGGTCATATTCTTCTTCGGTGCCATCCGGATTATTTTCTATGGGGCCTGTGTTGCTATGGTGGGGCTTGGAGCGGCATCGATGACGCCCATTCTTCGATTTTCTTCCCGAGGGGTTGTCCTACGTTGCCTCGTCGCCATTAGTTTCCTTCGGAGTGTCCACCATATATATATATCATATGAGGAGGTGGTCGTCCACCGCCCGGTGAGCGGTGGCTCCTGTAATTCTCCTACATCGTCGTCCATACCGTCGATGTCTTCGGAGTCGAAGTCAAGCACGTCGGTTAGATCATCGATCGTGGCAATGAAGTGGGTGGTGGGTGGGCAAGGAATTTCGTCGTTGTCCGCTTCCCACTCGAGCCGAACATAGTTCGGCCCAGATTCTCCTGACAAGGAGAGAGACTTCAATAAGTCTAGCATATTGCCAAAGGGCGAGTGCTAAAAGACGTCTGCCGCGGTGAACTCCATCACCGGAGCCCAACCAGGATCGGCGGGCTCGGGGGCACGCGGACTGGAACCTACATCCGGATATGAACCCGGGGGTCCGGAGTCACAGGCTCCCTCGGAGGTGAGACCTGTGTTTGGCTCCGTCGTCGACGAGGGTATGGCCAGCGGGGCGGGGTCCAGCCCTCCGTCCTTAGGCAACGCGACCTGCCCCGGATTCAGATCTGAGGCTTCTGCCGGGGTGCACAACGTCTGACAGCAGGTCAAAGCCGTGCTCATCGTGACTGTCTAGCACTTCTGGCGCCGGCCCGAATCCGTCGAAGATCAAGTCCCCGCGAATATCCACCGTGTAGTTCAAGTTTGCGAACCTGACCTGGTGGCCGGGGGCATAGCTATCGATCTGCGCCGGGTGGCCAAGTGAATTGGCCCGCAGTGCGAAGCCGCCAAATACAAAGATCTGTCGGGGGAGGAAAGTCTCGCCCTGGACAGCGTTGTTGGTGATGATTGCAGGAGCATCAAGCCTGACAGCAACGACAGAGAGGAACTCTCAATGAAAGCACCAATGTCGGTGTTAAAACCGGCGGATCTCGGGTAGGGGGTCCCAGTCTGTGCGTCAAGGCTGATGGTAACAGGAAGCAAGGGACACAGATGTTTACCCAGGTTCGGGCCCTCTCGGTGGAGGTAAAACCCTACTTCCTGCTTGATTAATATTGACGATATGGGTAGTATAAGAGTAGATCTACCACGAGATCGTAGAGGCTAAACCCTAAAAGCTAGCCTATGATGGTACGAATGTAATTGTGATCGGCCTTCTAAGGACCAGCCTCTCCGGTTTATATAGACACCGGAGAGGGCTAGGGTTTACATGGAGTCGGTTACAAGGAAGGAAATATAATATCCGGATCGCCAAGCTTGCCTCCCACGCAAAGGAGAGTCCCATCCAAACACGGGCCGAAGTCTTGAGTCTTGTATCTTCACGCTTCAATAGTCCGGACGTTATACACAGTCCGGCTGTCCGGATACCCCCTAATCCAGGACTCCCTCAGTTATCGGATAAAGGTTTGAGCTCAAACACGGGATCACCCTTAGGTGGAGGAGGATCCCCTAGGATTTCAACAGGCAAGTTGTGTTTCAGAATAGGACCCTGTTTAAGGAATACTTCATCTATCTCCCTTCTTTCATTCATAAACATATCATTTTCATGGTCTAGCAAATATTGTTCTGAAGGATCAGTAGGAGGCACGGCAATAGAAGCAAGACCAATAATTTCATCCTTACTAGGCAATTCTTTATTATGGGGTTGTCTACGAAATTTAGCAAAATTAAACTCATGTTTCATATCCCCCAAGCGAATTGTAACAACATCCTTTTCACAATCAATCTTTGCATTAACAGTATTCGAAAAGGGTCTACCAAATATAATGGGACAAAAGCTATCTTGTGGGGAACCAAGAACAAGAAAATCAGTAGGATATTTAACTTTCCCACAGAAGACTTCAACATCTCTAACAATCCCAAATGGTGAAATAGTATCTCTATTGGCAAGCTTAATAGTAACATCAATACCTTCTAACTCAGCAGGTGCAATATCATGCATAATTTCATTATATAAGGTAATAGGTATTGCACTGGCACTAGCACCCATATCACATAAGCCATGATAACAATGATCTCCTATTTTAATAGAAATAACAGGCATGCCTACAATAGGTCTATGTATCTTAGCATCGGGTTTGGCAATATTAGCAGCTTCCTCACAGAAGTAAATAACATGCCCATCAATATTATCAGCCAAGAGATCTTTAACCATATCAACACTAGGTTCAACTTCAATTTGCTCAGGAGGTGTATAGGTTCTAGTATTACTCATACGAACAACAGTTGAAGCTTTAGCATGATCCTTTATCCTAACAGGGAAAGATGGTTTCTCAACATAAGTAGTAGGAACGATAGGATCATTATAAGTGATAGTCTTTTCTTCAACTGTAATAGGTGCAACTACTTTTACTTCAATGGGAAGAGTATATTTAAACCACTTCTCCTTAGCGAGATCAACGTGAGCAGCAAAAGATTCACAGAAAGAAGCTACTATCTCAAAGTCAAGTCCGTATTTAGCGCTAAATCCACAAAAAGCATCGGTATTCATAAAAGATTTAACACAATCAAACTTAGGTGTCATACCTGACTCCTTACCATCATCGGAACCCCAATCTTCGGAGTTGCATTTAATTCTTTCCAATAAGTCCCACTTGAATTCAATAGTCTTCAGCATATAAGAACCAGCACAGGAAGTATCGAGCATGGTGCGATCATTGAGAGAAAGTCGAGCATAAAAGTTTTGAATGATCATTTCTCTTGAGAGCTCATGATTGGGGCATGAATATAACATTGACTTAAGCCTCCCCCAAGCTTGAGCAATGATTTGTCCTTCGCGAGGCCAAAAATTATATATATATATATATATATATATATATATATATATATATATATATATATATAATTACGATCACGATGAACAAGATGCATAGGATAGAACTTCTGGTGAAATTCCAATTTCAATCGTTTATAGTTCCAAGATCCTGTATCACCAAAGATAAAGGGAAGACCTTCCTCTTGACAACATCATCGGGGATACCTGCAAGCTTAAATAATCCACAAACTTCATCCATATAGATAAGGTGTAAATCGGGATGCAATGTTCCAACTCCTACAAAGCGATTAGCTAGCAGTTTCTCTATCATACCCGAAGGAATCTCAAAGTAAACATTTTCAATAGGTTCATTAGGTTGAGGAGCAACTCTTTGCTCTACTGGTCGGGGCGAAGATGCCCCGAACAAGCCCCTCAAAGGATTAGTTTCCATAGTAACAAGTGACAAAAAAATTTAGCACACTATATAAATGTTTCCTTACCAAGTTCCACTCACCAAAGGCGCTTCACTCCCCGGCAACGGCGCCAGAAAAGAGTCTTGATGACCCACAAGTATAGGGGATCTATCGTAGTTCTTTTGACAAGTAAGAGTGTCGAACCCAACGAGGAGCAGAAGGAAATGACAAGCGGTTTTCAGTAAGGTATTCTGTGCAAACACTGAAATTGTAGGTAGCAGATAGTTTTGTAATAGGATAATTGGTAACAGGTACAAGCAATGAAAGTAAATAAAGTGCAGCAAGGTGGCCCAATCCTTTTTGTAGCAAAGGACAAGCCTACAAAATTTCTTATAATGAGAAAAGCGCTCCTGAGGACACATGGGAATTATCATCAAGCTAGTTTTCATCACTCTCATATGATTCGCGTTCGTTACTTTGATAATTTTATATGTGGGTGGACCGGTGCTTGGGTCCTGCCCTTTCTAGGACAAGCATCCCACTTATGATTAACCCCTATTGCAAGCATCCTCAACTACAAAATAAGTATTAAGGTAAACCTAACCATAGCATGAAACTAGTGAATCCAAATCAGCCCCTTACGAAGCAACGCATAAACAAGGTTTTAAGCTTCTGTCACTAGCAACCCATCATCTACTTATTACTTCCCAATGCCTTCCTCTAGGACCAAATAATGGTGAAGTGTCATGTAGTCGACGTTCACATAACACCACTAGAGGAGAGACAACATAAATCTCATCAAAATATCGAACGAATACCAAATTCACATGACTACTAATAGCAAGACTTCTACCATGTCCTCAGGAACAAACGTAACTACTCACAAAGCATATTCATGGTCATGATCAGAGGAGTACTAATATGCATTAAGGAACTGAACATATGATCTTCCACCAAATAATCCAATTAGCATCAACTACAGGGAGTAATCAACACTACTAGCAACCCATAGGTACCAATTTGTGGTTTTGATACAAGATTGGATACAAGAGATGAACTGGGGTTTGAGAGGAGATGGTGTTGGTGAACATGTTGATGGAGATTGACCCCCTCCCAATGAGAGGATCGTTGGTGATGACGATGGTGATGATTTCCCCCTCCCGGAGGGAAGTTTCCCCGGCAGAACAGCTCCGCCGGAGCCCTAGATTGGTTCCGCCAAGGTTCCACCTCGTGGCGGCGGAGTTTCATCCCGAAAGCTTGCTTATGATTTTTTCCAGGGTAAGAGACTTCATATAGCAGAAGATGGGCACTAGAAGGCCACCAGGGGGCCCACGAGGCAGGGGGCGCGCCCAGTAGGGGTGGGTGCGCCCCCCACCCTCGTGGCCAGGGTGTGGGCCCCCTCTGGTACTTCCTTTGCTCAATAATGCTTATTAATTCCAAAAATGACTTTCATGGAGTTTCAGGACTTTTGGAGCTGTGCAGAATAGGTTTCCAATATTTGCTCCTTTTCCTTCCCAGAATTCCAGCTGCCGACATTCTCCATCTTCATGATAAACCTTGTAAAATAAGAGAGAATAGCCGTAAGTATTGTGACATAACGTGTAGTAATAGCCCATAATGTAGTAAATATCGATATAAAAGCATGATGCAAAATGGACGTATCACTTGGGACTGAAGAAGTCGAACTGATTCAGACAACGAATTTTGTGAGCTTGTCTGACTGCTAGTCTCAAGTAACTTGAACACTGCATCAAGACAAGACTTTGGGGTTGTCTCGCTATCTTCAAGATGTTTTGCCTTCGTTGCTGCAATATATGTTGGGTTTGTCTCACAGCCTTCAGCAGACTCGTGCATGCCATCAGGCATATCACCCTGAAACAAAGCAGACAGATGATAGGTTTTACACGTGTATAAACAAACATGATAATTGTGTTGTCTATTCAATCCAATTTCAAATTAGAAAATAAAGAGTAAGTTCAGAATATCAATAGAATAATTTGGCATTATTCATAATGCGGGGAGCTTCACCACACTGTTGGATTACCATGTCAACATAACAAGCATAGATGAAGGGCAAAGAAAATCATTGTATCTATTTTGGTTAATGTGCATGGCATGTTGTTCATATCATCAGCCACATCAGTAAGATAAACCAGGATATGACAAGGTGCAAACGCGGCCTGCTTCACCACACACTAGATTATAGATCCCCAAAAACAAGCATGCATATAGGGAGTATTGAGTAATGTGCATGGTATGAATAAGGAATTTGGTTTTACAAGTAAAACTTAGAACTTACAGTTCTTGCGAACATGCATTTTGGTAGAAATAGCAAACTAAACAGCAGTGAACAATAGGGAGTATGAGCAAATTAAACAGCAGTTGAGGAAAAAGGCTTTAGAAGGACTGACTTACATTAACAGTTAACACCGGCTTTATAATGCCCTTCTCCATGTCAAGGGAAGGATAACTCAAGAATTTCAACACAGAATCTTCTTCATAAGCATTGCCTGTACTCTACATTTTGTAGAGAGTAATTATAGATATGATAATAATGGAAGGGATAGAGGATAATGAAGATAAGATGCAGATTGATGCTACATAATCAACTACCAATCCCTGGAAGTACAAGCGTTACAGGACAAAATGTACTGACAAGAGCAATGGGCTACACTTCTGCACTGGCATTGTCTGTGTATTCTACTTGTTGGTAAGATTAAATATAGATCTGATCTTTTTTAGTAAATGGTGGGGGAGGGAGATAAGATGCAGAATGCTACACAATGAACCAATCCCTCTTCCCATAATATAAGTGTGTTTTGAACACTGGTGTACTGTACAAAACGTTCTTATATTATGGGACGGAGGGAGTAGTTGTTAATGTAAGTACAGTGATAGACGACGTTCAGTCCTTACAAGAGGACTGCAGAGCTAAACCTCTTCAAAAGCATTGGGTTGATTCTAAATTTATGTAAGAGTCCATATGGATCTTATAATGACCACCAAATGGACGATTATGAGGCTAACATGTGCAGTGATGCTACATAATCAAACATCTATGAAAGTAAGTATGGTCATACAGGGCAAGAGGTACTCACAAGAGCAATGCAGTGTGTAGTATAGTTGCGAGATTCTGTGGTCCCTTGAGAACGAATGTTCCTCTGCTAACAGTTTTCGTACAAGTGAGACATTAAGGCAAATGCAGAAATGTAGTTCAAATTGTGATGTGATATCATAGACAGTCCCTTACGCTACAGCCGAGACCAATGTGTAACAAGATTATTCCAGTCACCGTCGGATAAATGTAGCACCGGAGACTTTACAGAAATTTCGTTTAGAGGCTTGCCATCGAAGTGCGCTTGCCTCAGGTAGGAACGATACTTCATCAACGAGTGCTTGAAAAGTGCAACCAACCCTTGCTCGTCTTCACTATCCAGTTTGCTCCTCGCCTATTTAAAAGAATGAAATCTTGTGTCTTCTGTTAGCATAAACATATGCAGTAATGACCATGAATAACATTAGTACATTACTTACGCATAAGTTGCGGAGGAAGAATGGAAATTGTTTTATGTCTGCAGTATAATCTTTCCATGAAGGAAAGATGCGCACAAAGTTCTTGACAACAATATAAGCTTCACCTTCTAAACTGGGAAGAAATGGAACAGGGGTCCTATTTGCTGCAATTGGGGCTCTCTGTGGTTCGAAAAGGGATTTGGCAACTGGATTTGGTGTACTCTTTGCTGGAATGGGGGTTTTGCATCGTAGAGTTGGTGTTATGTCAACTGGCATAATCATACTGTTGCTGCAGTTGGGGTCTTCTGAATTGGGGCATCAGAAATGACCAATGTAGTGGGCTAGAGTCTGCTAGAGTTGGGGTGTTTTGTTTGTCAGGTGATATTGCAACTACACCTAATGGGCTATTTGATTTATCAGGTGCCACTACCTTTTCCAAATACTTTGCTTGTGCTCCTCCATGATCAGCAATCGCCCTCTTCCTTTTGAACGTCTGATACACAAGAACAACATTTGAATGGATAAATATGGTATGATGACAGATAGAATATGTACTAACTACTGAAAATGGATAGGAGGGCGTATTAACATACACGATGTGTAAACTAAGCTAATGACAGTTCAACAAAGTAGAAGCAATGCAAAGCATCAGTTGCAAGATATGTGCGACCAATGTAACCTTGGAAAGTTAGAGCAGGTACCTTGATGGGTGAATAAGATAGGGCATCTTCCTCTGACTCCTCCACGAGGGAGCTACATTGACTTAGGTCTCCCTCTAGCTCAGAATCACTGTTAGGATCATGTTCTGAGCATGAATCTGTAGGTGGAGAGCGTTTGCATTGCATTGCATCCAGACTTGATTTCATACATCTGAACCAGTAAGTGTAGGTAGCACTGAGCACACAAAAAACCCTAATGACAGTCGTGCCTAATGAGTAATGAATCAATTAGAAAATGGGTGATGAGGAGTGGCTGCTGAGTGTTGAGGACGTATCTCAGGATAAATCGGGTTGGCTTTGTGGGTGCTGCACGCCTAAGCCCTGAACGGACTAGGAAGGTAGGCATGGCGGCGCGCCTGGGCAGCGGTGACGCTGTTGGGCGAGCGGCTTCTGACCTCCTGTTAGTCTGCTGTCTCCTCCTAGAGTCATGTCGTCCGGGGACGGCATCTCGCCGGCGAGGCAGGCGGCTGGGGGCGAGTAGAGATCGGAAGCGCGCAGTAGAACAGAGGGGAATCGGGGCCTGGGACGACCCAAAATCCCAGGGTGGGCCGGCCCACCATGGGCACCCTGTAGAGATACACACCCGAGCGGTGAACATGCATTTTCAAAATTAATTTAGGAACATTTAGCTAACCAATTAAACGACTCTGTTTTAATAATATCAGATTCGTATTTTGAACAACTAAGCTTGTTTAGCTTGATGGGTGGAGCAGTGCTATTATGACACGAAGCACGTATTCTGATCGTATAATGATCATAAAAGGGGGAAACTCTAAGCATATTTTTTTAGCAAAATAGGGTTTCCCCTTCGATTTCTATTAAAGAAACCACCACGGAACCAACATGATCAATTAAACCCTAAGCATGATCAATTAGACTGCATTATGACTGTGCCATGGCAGATTTGAAGCTGCAAACCGGAGAAATGATATTTAGCATCCATTGTTTGGTTTGAACTAAGAACTAAATTCTAAGTGCTGAAAAGAAAGTAGAGTAACCAAGTTAGGACCTATTTTCAGGTTGAGATCAAAAATTTGAGGAGATATGAAGTACCACCTCTCTTGCGGCGCCGTGTAGGCATCGGGGGTGAGATGGCTGTTGGTGGCGTTGAAGCAGATCTGCGACGGTAGACGGGTGCATTGGGGGGAAAGTCCCGTTGCGGTGGAAGAGAAGGTCGTGTGAGCGGCCCCGACAGAGAGGACGACGGCGCCAATGAAGCGAGAGGACGCGGTGCAAGGCTATTGGTCCATCGTCGTGGATGAGAAACGTCCATTTTTAGCAGTGGATGATGCGGTCTTTGTAGGCGCTCCGGCATGGTGGAGGATGGTGGCGATGGATGTGGTGGAGGACGGCGGCGATGGATGGGGTGGAGGACGGCAGCGATGGATGGGGTGGCGGACGGAGGCTGGTGTGGGGATGGTGTTCTAGCGCGGACGGTGTATGAATGGGAAAATGGAGGGAGAGGTACGGGGAACCATGTTTATGGGACGCGCCTGTCTGAAATATGGGAAGTTATGAACTTAGCCCCCGTTTATAATTTGGACGTCTCGTCGGTTGGGGATAGGACGATAATGTCGCATCTCGCCAATATTTGCCTAGAGCGACTTCGGGCGACGAGAGGGTGGTTGGCGCCCATGGTTGGCGCCCACAGTGTATGAACGAGGCTGACAGGTAGGGCGGTTGTGTCACGTGCGAGTGAAGTTAGAAACCTGCCCCTATTGAAAATATTTTCCTACATCGATTTCGGCCGAGTCGAGTTTGTTTTGCCACCCACCGTGTATGAATGGGAAATGGAGGGAGAAACAGAGGTCTTTCGGACGAGCTTGAATCAAATGTGTTTTGCCGCCCATGTTTGGCGCCCGCCGTATCGGAATGGGCTCAGAGGCGGTCGTGTCACGTATAATTGCAGTTACTAACCTACCCCTATTTAGAGCAGTGGAAATCGGGTCGATGGATTGTCCGTGTAATGGGTAGACAGTAATTTCCATCTCCCAAACACTTGGCTTCGGGCAGCCGACGTGGGAGTGGAAATTTTGCCACTTCTTTTGAATTTTGGGACAATAAGCATCCACGTTTACCCTAGCAACTAAATTCGAATCCATTTTGTATTCCTATACGAATCTTTATAAATCATTCTATGTGTTTTTATATATCTTCAAATGGACGACAAAGATGTATTCCACTGTCATATATGAATATGGTTTACAAATGCCGATACTCAAATGCAGAAGCTAGAATCCAGTTTAAGGTGAATACGAATATTTGGAACACTTCATGTCCAACTCAAATGTCACACGTAGCATAATGTGTACTCCCATTTAGATATGTACACAAGCGATGTATGAAGATTCAAATACCGAGTCAATCAACTAAGAATGTACAGAACTAACAGACATATAAACACTTATAGAGTATATGGATCAATAATATCAACTAACATACATAAGCCAGGCCGATGTATTTTTTTGCTACAACAGCATCCTTTTTTTAGCCAAGCTACTACAGCATCTTGGCCCTTTCCGACGGGTGCCACTTATGGTCCATCTATACCTATTATTGTTGAATGCACATTCAGCCCGATTGGCATATTTGTAGGTCTGGCACAGCAATCAACACTACTAGGAAAAGGGCTATAGATGAAACTGACACTAATGGCGCACCAGAGAAGTCGTGCGCCACTACTATATACTAATGGCACACCATTTGGTGATGCGCCATTAGTGTGGAAGACACTAATGGCGCACCAGACACAAGGTGCGCCACTAGTAACAATTTTTTTTCATTTTTCCATACATACTAATGGCACATCCTAGCTAAGTGCGCCATTACTAGTTCTAACTAGTAATGGCGCACCAGCCACAGAGTGCGCCAGTACTGTATTCTTTTTTTATTCTTTTTTTTGCAAAACTACTAATGGCGCACTGTGTCACAGTGCGCCATTACTAGTTTAAACTAGTAATGGCGCACTATGCCATGGTGCGCCATTAGTATATTTTTTTTTACTTTTTTGCAAAACTACTAATGGCGCACCACCTGCAGGTGCGCCATTAGTAACGAGGGTTACTAATGGCCTGGTTACTAATGGCGCACCTGCAGGTGGTGCGCCATTAGTAACCTGGGACCAACAAGATATTTTGGACAGCCACACCTACCCACTCACTTTCCCCACTTCATTCCCTCCACCTCCTTCTCCAAGCTTGTTGGCTGCCTCCTCCTCCTCGCCTCATTTGCACCATAGATCCATCAAAATTAAGTGGTGAAATTACCTTTTTGATAGGTAAGTAAGGGGAAAGCTATCTTCATGTTGTAGATCTACTTTTTTTCTCCCTAGCTCGCTCCAACAACGTGCACATGCACTTTTTGTGGCCTAGCTAGATCTATGTATGTTTGTGGTGTTGCATATGTTTGTGGTGTTGCATATATGTTTGTGTTTGCAGGTACCGGTATTTGAAATGCGATAGTTGCCAATATTTTGCCAGAATGTTGATTCATTTCCGTCTCGGCGAGAATTTTGGCACTATGCATTCTTTTTTGGTCCTATTTTTAGGGAAGGTCACGCCAAATTTTTTCTTGGTTCTAAAATATCGTTTTGCTCTACCCCGCAGGCGACCATGGTCCGCATGATGACCGAAGGCATCGTGAATAGGTTTTTGAGCTCCGTCAAGAACGAGATGCTTCAAAAGAACGAGACGGAGATAAGATGTCCGTGTCGAAGATGCAAGCTGAAGAGCCTTATTGAGGACCCGGATTCCGGGCAGATGCGGGACCACCTGCTCTTGCATGGTTTCACGGATGGCTATGGGTGGCAAGGTGATGAATATGACTATGAAGTCGTCCATGGGGGCCGGGCAAGAAATGAGGAAGGGCAACAAGACAACCACCACGGCGAGGGCGGGCGAGAAGACGAAGAATCTCCAGGACATGATCACGACGGTGATGCTGTACACAGTCATCATGTAGAAGATGCCATACATGATGATGAGGAAGATCAAGATGAAGGGCATGATCATGAAGATGAAGATGCCGGAGCAGACGACGATGGAGGCTGGGTCCAGGACCCTCATATTCAAGAGCTGCTTCTCAAGCAGACGGATAACGCAAGAGTTGTCGCCCGAGAGAAAGCCAAGCTAGATCAATTGGAGATAGACGCGGTTACTCCATTGTATGAAGGATGCAGGCCCGAGGATACCTGCCTGAAAGTAACGCTCATGGCTCTGGAGATGAAGGTAAAACACAAAATGACCGACGCATGCTTCAATGAGAACATGTCATTCTCGCACGAACGTCTTCCCAAAGGGAACAAGTGCCCGACCAGTTTCGAGGAGGAAAAGAAAATCGTGTGTCCTCTGGATTTACCGCACGTGAAATACCATGTGTGCATGAACAATTGCATCATTTATGGGGACAAGCACGCGGAGTCTACCATATGTACGGTGTGCGGTGTCACTCGATACAAGAAGAGAAAGAAAGCTCCTCAAAAATCGGTGTGGTACTTTCCGATCACTCCTCGTCTGCAGCGGTATTTCGCGGACCCTAAGGTAGCAAAGCTCCTGCGTTGGCACGCGGATATGGAGGAGAAGAAGCGGGAAGATGACGGAAATGATCCAGAGATAAATAAAAAAGATAAGATGCTGAGTCACCCTAAGGATGCGAGCCAGTGGCAAGCGTTGAACTTCGAATACCCAGAATTTGGGAAGGATCCAAGGAACATCATGCTGGGCGCGAGCACCGATGGAGTCAATCTGTTTGGCAGCCAGAGAAGCACACATAGCACCTGGCCTGTGTTTGTGTGGATGTACAACCTTCCCCCTGGTTGTGCATGAAGAGGAAGTACATTCACATGAGTATGCTAATTGAAGGGCCGAAACAACCAGGGAACAACATCAATCTGTATCTGGGGCCGCTGAAAGAGGAGCTAGACACGCTGTGGAAAACGCCAGCCAATACGTGGGATGCCGCAGAGAAAGAATATTTCCCTATGAGAGCCGCACTGCTCACGACGGTGCACGACTATCTCGGTTACGGATATCTCGCGGGGCAGGTAGTCCACGAATTTTCTGGATGCATAAGGTGCATGGATGACACAATGTATCGCCATCTAGATAGAGATCACGGGTCTTCGAAAACCGTGTTCATGGGACATCGAAGGTGGCTTCGCTACGATGACCCATGGAGGAAAAGCAAGGATCTGTTCGATGGTGAAACCGAACCCCGAAGACGCCCGCGTACGAGGAGCGGCAACGAAATAGACGAGCTGTTGAAAAATTGGAAAGATTGCCCACTGCCGGGAAAGAAGCAAAAGGCGCCAGAGCCGGGAAAGAAGCGAAAGGCGCCAGAGCCGCCGCTGATGGTATGGAAAACGTGGTCTGTTTTTTGGGACTTGCCGTACTGGAAGATCCACCATGTGCCTCACAGCCTTGATGCCATGCATATCACGAAGAATGTGTGCGAGAGTCTGCTTGGTACCCTGCTCAACATGCCAGAGAGGACCAAAGATGGGCCGAAAGCAAGGGCAGACTTGCAATCAATGGGCATCAGGCAGGAGCTTCACGCTAATGATGATGATGATGATGATGATGAGGCGAAGTAGGACAAAGAAAGTCGTCACAAAGGCAAAAAGGCCAAGAAGACCGGAAATGACTACCCTCCCGCATGCTTCACTCTAAGTTAGGAGGAGATCAAGCAGTTTTTCACCTGCCTCGTAGGAGTAAAACTTCCTTACAGTTACGCGGGGAAGATAAGCAGATACCTAGACCCAGCGAAGCAGAAGTTCAGCGGGATGAAGTCTCACGACTGTCACGTGCTGATGACGCAGATACTTCCAGTTGCAATCCGTGGGATCATGGACACGCACGTCCGTGAAACGCTATTTGGCCTATGCAACTTTTTCGACGTCATCTCTCGGAAGTCGATTGGCGTGAGGCAACTCAGAAGGCTACAGGAAGAGATCGTGGTGATATTATGTGAGCTTGAGATGTACTTCCCGCCCACATTCTTCGATGTTATGGTGCATCTGCTGGTCCATATCGTGGAGGATATCATCCAACTCGGGCCGACGTTCCTGCACAGCATGATGCCGTTCGAAAGGATGAATGGTGTCATCAAAGGATACGTTCGCAACATGTCACGTCCAGAGGGAAGTATAGCCAGGGGCTTTCTGACCGAAGAGTGCATCTCCTAATGCACGAATTATCTAGGCATCGAGAACCCCGTTGGTCTGCCCGTCAACAGGCACCTCGGCAGGCTCGCTGGATGGGGTCACCGTGAGGGTCGCCGCGAAATGCATGTCGACTTTGAGGGTCGACTCGCCGACTTTGAAAGAGCAAACCTAGTCGCGCTACAACATATAGACGTGGTCGATCCTTGGATGGTCGAGCACAAAACCTTTATTGAGAAGACGTACAATGACCGAGGCCAACAGAGGATGGACGGAGATATAATCAAAGAGCACAACTCATGTTTCACGCGTTGGTTCAAGCAGAAGCTTCTATCGTACCCTTTACATGAGGATTCTTCCGCGGAAGAACAACTCATATTCGCCTTGTCACAGGGCGCCGAGCAGAACCTAATGAGCTATGAGGCATACGATATCAACGGCTACACATTCTACACCGAGAACAAGGACATGAAGAGCGATGGTTATCAGAACTCCGGGGTAACGATGGAATCCTACACCGGTAACGACAAGGACAGATACTACGGAAGGATCGAGGAGATCTGGGAGCTGAGCTACGATGGAGAGAAGGTCCCGATGTTCCGTGTCAGATGGGCCAAGAGCGTCCTAAAAGAAGACCGGTATTTCACCACCATGGTTATAACCGAAGCCAAATCCAAGACCGCGGGCGCAAATGTCACCGCAAAAAATGAGCCATGGGTACTGGCTTCCCAAGTGGACCAATGCTTCTTCATTACTGACCCGTCAAAGCCCAGTCATGTTGTCGTGAGGAGAGGCAAAAGGAAGATCATCAGAATGGATGGAGTAGCCAATGAGCAAGACTTCGACAAGTACGGCGACCCGAAGATCGAACATGACGACGACGATGAAGTAGCAGCACACACCACAAGAAGAAGCTGGACCACCCTACCTAAAGGACGTCCGTTCCACAGAAGAACTCCATTTGCGAAAAAGAAGGGCAAGAAGATTGTGAACAGATAGCTAGCTAAGATCGATTGTATTTAAATCGTAGTCTTCATTTCTCGATTGTATTTCATGGGCACTTTTTGATATTGAAAGTGCTAGTTATCGACTAGAGAGGGGTGAATAGGCGATTTTTATCAAAGTCTTCAAAACGTGGAAGTTTCAAAGACAAACAATAGAAATGACCTAATTGATATGCAGCGGAAGATAAGCTACAACAAGCAAGCCATAGTCAAGTATGCAATAATGTGAACGTACAAAGACTATTAGCAGCTAGGTAGTAAGGATCAGGATGGAAGATAATATGAAGCCAATCAACGATAGTAGTCAAGCAATGAAGTCAAACAGATAAGACAAATAAGCAATGACTTCACGAAGACAAACTCAAAGTAAAGGAGGGAAGAGATAGAACCAGTCACTTGATGAAGACACATGATTTTTTGGACCAGTTCCAGTTGCTGTGACAACTGTACGTCTGGTTAGGGAGGCTGAGATTCAACTCAGAAGACCGCGTCTTCACCTTATTCCCCTTGAGCTAAGGACACACAGTCCTCGCCCAATCACTCTGGTAAGTCTTCAAGGTAGACTTCCGAACCTTCACAGACTTCGTTCGCCGGCAATCCACAATGACTCTTGGATGCTCAGAACACGATGCCTAACCGGCTGGAGGATACACAGTCCTCAAGTGTAATATGTCTTCAGGTCACACAGACAGAAAGACTTCAGTGATGCCTAACACTCTTTGGCTCTGGGTGTTTGGGCTTTGTCCTCGCAAGGATTTCTCTCTCAAAGGCTTCGAGGTGGGTTGCTCTCAAAACGACAAAAGCCGTAAACTAACTCTGAGCAGCCACCAATTTATGGTGTAGGGGTGAGCTATTTATAGCCACAAGGCAACCCGACCTGATATGTCCGAAATGACCCTGGGTCACTAAGGAACTGACACGTGTTCCAACAGTCAGATTTCAAACACACACAGCAACTTTACTTGGGCTACAAGCAAAGCTAACTCATCCAGCTCTGGATAAGATTTGCTCTCATTGTCTTCGCTCGAAGACATAGGATTTGGGTTGAGCATCACTTTAGTCACTCTGACTTTGTTCACTTGGACCCCACTTAACAGTACGGTGGTTCCTATGACTCAACAAAGAAGAAAAGGAAACAACGAAACAACTCGGTCTTCACGCTCCATAGTCTTCACTCAATGTCCTCTCATGTCATAGTCTTTAGTGTCAATATCTTCACACACCACCATTGTCTTCAATGTCTTCATACATTTTTAGGGGCCATCTCCGGTAGGTAAACCGAATCAATGAGGGACACTTCCTGCGTTATCCTGCAATTCTCACAAACGCATTAGTCCCTCAACCAACTTTTCGTCAATACTCCAAAACCAACTAGGGGTGGCACTAGATGCACTTACAATCTCCCCCTTTTTGGTGATTGATGACAAACTGGTTGAAATTTTCAACGGGAAAGAAGTATGTGAAATTGTAAAGGATAGTGTATTGTATTCATAAGTGGCAAGGGCTCCCCCTGAAGATGTGCATATAAATAATTTGCTTTTGGAATGCAAATGCACATGGCAGGTTGTACTTGTGGAGATCCACTTCAACTTATGAAGACAATTCATCATGCACGAAATGATATAACTAAGAGAATGACATGCATAATGAAAAATGGACGTCTGCAGAATGATCTAAGTGTGGAATGATCTAAGTGCGGAAGTTATCATCGCACATGAAAGAGCAAATAAGTAGCAGACGACCATCGAGTTTAAGTGTTACAACTCAAAGAACGAAATGTATCAAAAGCAAGAGTTGTAAACACTAGACAAAATATAAAGCAACCGCCCATATGAACCCGCTTGAAGACTATCAAACTCATACGCTTCTCCCCCTTTTGTCAGTAATGACCAAAAAGGTTTGAAGACATAGAGCATCTACTCGTCCTCATGAGGAGTAGTTGAAGCAGCAGGGTTGTCGTTGTCGTTTGGCGGTGCAGACGAACTTGGTGCAGTGTCGATGCATGCAGAAGTAGGGGGTGGTGAAGTAGCATCATCTTCATCATCGAGAGATGGAGTTGCCGCGGAGGAAGAATAGTCAGAGTCTTCAAGAGATGGAGTTCTTCGTAGGACAGCATTCCGTGGAGGAGTGGAGTCAAACTTGAATCTTTCAGTGAAGCCATCATCTTGAAGATCTGCTTCAGCACTGAGCAGGGGCAAACCCTTCCATGATCGCCGACAAGTTTCGTGAGTGACAAATGCATTCTTGGTGGCAAGGTTTCGAATGCGATTTACATCCACCAAGAGGCTTTGCATCTGACGCTTGAGCCAAAAATGATGCTTATCTTGTTTCTGATGCAGGGCCACAAGACGTTCTCGGTCATTTAGGACCCGAGAGCGCTTCCGAGGCCTTTGAGCAATTGTGCTCACAGTAGCTTCAGTTGGCGCACGATGAGGTAGACAAATGTTTCCAGCCATCGGATAGACACGCGTGACAGCTTGGACTCCTTCCATAGGCTGAGTGAAGCTTTGATGTTCAGCATTTTGAAGACAAAGAGGCTTCTTGGCAGGTTCAGGGTATATGGCTTCAACTGACATATCAACCTCTGGTAGAAAGATCACATGATTGCGAGCAGAGGGTTGATAGTTGACAGCAGAATGTTGCTTAATGAGGCGCATGACCCATGGAGCATAGAATTTCAAGCCAAAAAGGTCAGATCCAGATGCAGCCAGTTGCCTGATGAAGAAATCTTGTGCATTGCAGCTGATGCCATTGAGGATGTAAAAGACCAATGTCTTCATGGCTCCTTCAAGTTTTGCAGCTAATGAATGTCCTTTGATAGGCCATAGAGTCCGCCTGATGATGTGATATATGGTGCGCGGTAGATACTCAAGGTCATCAACAAAGATCTCCTTTGGGTATTCAGCATCATGAGGCAATGGCTTCATCATGCTCAACATCTGGCTCATATTGGGTTTAGGCTTATGGAAGATGCTCTCCAGTGCATTGCGGTGGTTTTGACAACCAGGTTCATATAGCTCTCCCGGAGTGGATAGGCCTGTAAGCTCAATGATGTCAAGAGCTTTGGCTTCATGATGAACATTTCCTGACATCCACTCGAGAACCCATGTCTTCGTATCTCTGTTATAACCGTGAATGTGGAGCGTAGCATAGAATTGAAGCAATAGCTCTTCATTCCAATGTTCTTTGTCTGTCACAAAGCTGAGCAGACCAGCATCACGAAAGCAGTCAAGTGCTTCTTCTAAGCATGGCAGTCCAGCAATGGCTTCAGTGTCGAGGTGCATATGAGGGAAAATGCGCCCTTGATCATACGGAACACAGGAGTAATAGCTTCGCTGCTGATGACTCCAGAAACGATCTGATGATATTCTTGGCTTTGTGTAGGGGTTCTTTGAACTGTCAAAGAATGTGTTGTGGCTTTTGAAGCCATTTGCATTGAAGGACCCGACAGATGTGGCAGTACCTGGAAACCCTGGCAGTCTTGGCTTTGGCTTCTGGACCTGAGGCCTATGCTCAATGTGATAATCAAACTGAGGACCAGAGACAGTAGGCGGAGGGACCAGAACGGGCCATCTTACTGTGATTAGCTCGCCATGGTTGTATGCTTGCTCAATTGTATAGGGCCTTGGTGGCGGAACAGGAGCAGTGGCAGCAACAGTGGCTTTGGGCTGCACAACAGAAGCTTCAGGAGCATTTTCAGCATTGACTTTTGATATGGAGCTTGGGACAGGCTCCACATTAGCTTCAGCCATGACTATGTCATCGGCTTCATTGGTGTTGGTGGTGGCAGCCTCAAGGTTTTCAACCTCCACTTGATGAGCTGGAGGGTCAGGCACAGACACGTTCACATCATGAACATCTTCTTCAGGAATGGGGGGAGTAGGGACACGTTCTTCTTGAAGTTCGTCATCGGCTGATGCAGTCGGATTGTCTTCAGCAGCTGGGGCTTCAGACATGGAGACATTCACAGTTGGAGTGGCTTCTGAAAACACTTGACGTGCAACAGGTTGATGGTGCACTTCTCCTTCTGGAACGCTCGGCAGAGGGACTTGCGTCCTTGGTCCTTTGCAAAGCCTTTGTAATACAGGCAACGCCTTTGGAGATGGAGTAGGCAGGTCCTCATCCTCTTCAACTTGCACGGATGGTGTGACTTGTTGTTGGGGAGTACTGGGGGAGTCTTGTTGTTGCGGGCGATCAGCCCATGAAGCATCCTGAGAAATTGGCGTCAGAGGACGACCAATGCTGATGATTTCGCTGTTCGTGAGAACAGGGGATGATACCACATTGTATTCAATTTGAGGAAGAACTTCATCATCTTCAACATTGTCATGGTGACCAATGTCTTCAGCAGTGATGGGATCAACTGCTGGAATCTCTTCAGCTTTAGGAGCCTTTGTGGAAGCAGGCTCATGAACAGTCATTCGAAGTTCTTGGGTTGGAGATGCAGGACGAACCACTGAGATGGGTTCAACAACAAGGGGGTCTGTGGGAGCAGCCCGATTATACTTGGTCTTGCGCTTCTTCTTGGAGGGAGCAACATCAGAGGCTTCTGAGGTTTTTCGTTTTCTGGCTCCAGCCTCTGCAACCCTCGTCTTCTTCTGTTCTGAAGCGGTTGACATGACTTTTGGCTTCGAGCCAGTCATGCTGCTTGGGAAGACAATGCGAGGTTCATCTTGCCTTGAAGGTGTAGATTGGACAGTCGATTTCTTCTTCTTTGCAGCCATCCTAGGGTCGATGCCAGGACAACCAAGAGCCTTGCGCTTCTCAGCCTCATTGTAGGCGAGCACACACTTGTCAGCCAGATTTTTCATGCGCTCTCTGGAGCCTCGAGCTTCTTCACGCTTCTTGTGAAAGGCTTCTTTGAGCTCGTGCAGCATGATCTTGAAGTTCTTGACATCTTGCACGTTGAGCGTGGCCACATGCTTCTTGAACTGAGCCTTTAAATAGTCAATCTTGTGCTTCAGTTCGACGATGCGCTGAGCAATAGCTAGCTCAGAAGCAATGGCGCCATTAAAGGCGACGCTGAGGCCAATTGGAAGTTGCAAGTCATCAAAGCTGAGATTTGGTGTGTCAAACCACTCATCAATGAAGTTATGGATGATTGCCACGTCAAAAAGAGGCAAGTTGTTGAAGATCTCAGCTTCTTCCTTGCTCTTGATCAGTTGCTCAAGAGCATCATCTGCAAGATCGCCATCACGCAGAATAGCAGCAGGAGTCAAAGTCTGATCAGTACTCTTGATGATTTTCTTTTTCTTCTCCGTCTTCTTGGAGATGCGTGAAAGATCTTCAGACTGCACACTGTCTTCAGGAGGTGCAGTGGCCAGTGGCTTCACACGAGAAGCTTTTGGAGGTGCAGCTGATGTTGAAGCCTTAATTTTCTTTGGCTTCTGCGGCCTTGGAGGAGGAGCTGGGGCTTCATCAGAATCAGCATCATTATCAGAATGATCAACTTTGGCACCTTGCACCAAGATGTAAGAGATGAGGCCATCAAAGTTTGAAAAGGGGCCAATTCTATTTTCTTCCGCTTCACGTGTGCCATCAGCACGGGGAGCAGAGGGACCAGGATTGAAGTCTAATCCCCATGACTTCTTGTTTTCCTTTGCCAAAGCCTTTGCATACTGTAAGTTGCACTTGAAGAGATTATCGTCACGACACCAGAGCAATGATGATGGGTCGGCATCTTCAGGCTGTGGTCCACGGACCATACACGGATAGAATTCTTGTGCAATGGCTTCAGCTTTTTTCTTCGGGGGAAGGCCTCGATAGAGAATATCACCCCAAGGACTCTTGATAGCATTCTTCTCAGCATACTCCTGGGTCATGAATTTGTACTTGAACCATTGTTCAGCCCAATAGCGTCGAATCCATTGGATTCCTGTCTTGCACTGATTATAATCCTCTTCAGGATCTGTTTTGTAGATTTCTGCAAGATCATCAGGCAGATCCTTTGATGTTCCCCCTCGACGCTGTCTGCCACCCTTCCTTACAGATTTCTCTATAGCCATGAACTTCAAACTGAATGGCTTCAATATGTTCAAAGGCTTCAAGGGCTTTCGCTTGCTGGTCAGACAGGAACTGGCTTCGGGAGATTCAATGTGTTGCTGTAAGAATTCTGCAAACAAATGCAGACTATGAGAACCAAGGGATTCTCCCACGGACATGTACCTGTGACAGCATTAGAGATGCGAGGGAAGGGGAAGAGGTCATATGCATTCTCAGAAGAGTTTGAAGATAAATCAGTTTGAAGACATTGACCTCATGTTGCAAAGACATTCACTTATATGTTGAGAGTCGGTTCCAGATTTGTACGAATCCGTGAATAACTACAAGTGAGGAATCTAACTAGATATGAAGCTTAAGTGAATATACTAGGTGGTATGAGATGCATACAGAGTAGATCTAATTTTGTATAGACAGAAACCAATTTTGGTAAATTGGATGAATCATTGAGGATCAAAAAGGTGGTAAAAATAGAGTTATATTTACCACACGATGAACTGCTAGATGGGATGTAAGGAGACCGAGCAGTTCAATCAACCGTGCCCTAACTTGGCGACGGAGGACACCTACAGCGGCGGCGGAGAGGACGATGCCCGCGGCCGGCGTGAGGACGGCGTCGGAGAAGTTGCGGCAGCTAAGCGCTTCGTCGCCGGCGTCGTCGAGAGCTAGCGGTGGCGCTAGGGTTTTGACGAGGTGGAGAGGTGAAAGAAGGTTTTCTTGACCGCAGGGGGCATGTATTTATAAGAAGGTGTGCGGCACAGCACAATCACGCAGGTGCCCCTGCCTGTTCACATCTGAGGGACACGTGGCAAGCATGCAACATACTCAGAGTTGTCCCACGTTCCCACGCCCGCCAAGTTTGTCGGATGGTCGTTCCGGCTTCTCCGGATTTCAACAATAAAGATGAATCATTTAAAAGGACTTGATGTTTGTCTCTGTGTCTTCTGCTGACAAGGATGCAGAGAAGACATTTGACAGTTTCAATAGAATGCATATGATTTGGACAGATAGAGTTTGAGATAGAAAGCATAGAAAGATTAGGGTCCGATCACATTCACTTAGTTCAAGAGATTCAACAATGAGGACATAGCTATAAGTGAATGCTGTAGAGGATAGAAAACTAGTATATATATATATATATATATATATATATATATATATATATAT
>NC_041383.1:362899016-362906923 GCF_002162155.2 Triticum dicoccoides
ATATATGGGAAAGCAATCAACTCAACATAGTGAAGTAAATCATGAAGATAAGTTGCAAATTGAAGACAAATCAAATGCGAATTTATTCAACAATAACGCCATGAGTGAAACACTTCAAACCAAGAAATTTGGTGGTGGCGTTACCCACCGTATAGAAAGTATTAGACCCAGACACGGCGCACAATTATCATGGCGCTCCGAAGTCAAATTCCATGTTAATGTATTCACACTCAGAATGTAAGTCTTCATTGATTGAAGATATACTTTACCTCGTGTGTTGCACATCTAAGTCATCAACATGCATAAGTGTTAGGATGTGTGCCTGATCACAGGACATTTGAGGATTCCAAGATATTTGGCTCACACCGTAACTTGCAAAACCTTTTCTCATCCAAGGGCTTTGTGAAGATATCTGCCAGTTGCTCTTCAGTGTTGACGTGAATGATGTCAATATCTTTCTTCATGACATGATCTCGGAGAAAATGATGACGAATTTCAATGTGCTTTGTCTTCGAGTGCTGAACTGGATTGTTGGCAATCTTGATGGCGCTTTCGTTGTCGCAGAAGAGAGGGACTTGCTTCAGATTGATGCCATAGTCCTTGAGAGTTTGCTTCATCCACAGAAGCTGAGCACAACAAGATCCAGCGGCAATGTATTCAGATTCAGCAGTTGAGAGTGATACACAGTTTTGCTTCTTTGAAAACCAATAGACAAGTGATCGTCCCAGAAAGTGACATGTTCCTGATGTAGATTTGCGATCCACCTTGTCACCAGCATAATCAGCATTCGAGAATCCAACCAGATCAAATCTTGAGCCCTTTGGATACCATAATCCGAGTGTTGGGGTGTAAGCCAAATATCTAAGAATTCGCTTCACAGCTAAGTGATGCGATTCCTTTGGTGCCGCTTGGAATCGAGCACACATGCAAACACTAAGCATAATATCTGGCCTAGATGCACATAGGTAAAGTAAAGAACCAATCATGGAGTGGTATACCTTTTGATCAAACTCTTTACCATTATCGTCGGGACCAAGATGATGTTTGGCTGGCATTGGCATCGTGTAACCTTTGCAATCTTGCATTCCAAACTTCTTCAGACAGTCTTTGAGATATTTTTCTTGAGATATGAAGATGCCATTTCTTTGCTGACGAATTTGAAGACCAAGGAAGAACTTCAGCTCACCCATCATGGACATCTGATATTGCTCTTGCATCATGTATCCAAACTCATCACTATACTTCTGGTTGGTGCAGCCGAAGATTATGTCATCCACATATATTTGGCATACAAACAGTTCACCATCATATGTCTTCGTGAAGAGTGTGGGATCTAGGGATCCTGGTTTGAAGCCTTTGCTCTTCAGGAAGTCTTTGATTGTATCATACCAAGCGCGAGGAGCTTGTTTGAGGCCATACAGTGCTTTGTTTAGTTTGTCCACCATATCAGGATGTTTTGGATCTTCAAAACCAGGTGGTTGAGCAACATACACTTCTTCTTCAATCTTGCCATTGAGGAAAGCACTCTTCACATCCATTTGATATAGCAAGATGTTGTGGTGATTAGCATAGGCTAGCAGTATGCGAATAGCTTCAAGCCTAGCCACCGGAGCAAATGTTTCATCGAAGTCGATTCCTTCAACTTGAGTATATCATTGAGCCACAAGACGTGCTTTGTTTCTGACGACTTGACCATGCTCATCTTGTTTGTTCCGATATATCCATTTAGTGCCAATAATGTTATGTTTGCGAGGGTCAGGTCACTTGACAAGTTCCCAAACATTATTCAGCTTGAACTATTGAAGCTCTTCTTGCATGACTTGAATCCATTCAGGTTTCATAAAGGCTTCAGCAACTTTCTTGATTATTGATACAAATGAAAAGTGCCCACAGAAATTTGCTAACTGTGTTGCCCTTGAGCGAGTAAGCGGACCAGGTGCATTGATGCTATCAATTATCTTCTCAATTTGTACTTCATTTGCAACACGAGGATGAACTGGACGAAGCCCTTGCTCATGCTGATCATTGTCATCATTGGGAGGATTGTCTTCGGTCTAAGCATTGTCTTCAGGTTGGTTTGGTGCAGAAATGATAAGTTCCTCTTCAGGTTGTGCTTCAGAGGGCATGATTTCACCAGTTCCCATCAGCTTGATAGATTCGCTGGAAGGAGCTTCATCTAATGTGCTTGGGAGGAGCTCTCGTTGTGAACCATTGGTTTCATCAAATCGCACGTCGACAATTTCAACGATTTTGTAGTGGAAGAGGTTGAAGACTCTGTAAGAGTGCGAATCCTTTCCATAACCGAGCATGAAGCCTTCATGAGCTTTGGGTTCAAATTTTGACTTGTGATGGGGATCCTTGATCCAACACCTAGCACCAAAGACTTTGAAGTAGCTGACATTTGGCTTCTTGCCAGTAAGGAGCTCATAGGATGTTTTGCCCAGAAGCTTGTGGATGTAAACACGGTTGATGATGTGACATGATGTATCAATAGCTTCAAGCCAGAACTTTCTTGGTGTCTTGTACTCGTCGAGCATTGTTCGAGCCATCTCAATGAGGGTTCTGTTCTTGAGCTCAACAATGCCATTTTGCTGAGGTGTGTATGGAGCAGAAAACTCATGAGTGATTCCCATTGTATCCAGATAGAGATCAAGCCCGGTGTTCTTGAATTCAGTGCCGTTATCACTTCTTATATGCTTGATCTTGACGCCATTGTTGTTCATTGCTCGATTGGCGAATCGTCTGAAGACATCTTGTACTTCAGTCTTGTAGAGAATTATGTGCACCCATGTATATCTTGAGTAGTCATCAACAATGACGAAGCCATAGAGACACGTTGTTGTTGTGAGGGTAGAGTAGTGAGTAGGGCCAAATAAGTCCATGTGCAATAGCTCAAAGGGTTGAGATGTCGTCATGATTGTCTTCGAGGGGTGCTTGCCCCTCGTCATCTTTCCAGCTTCGTAGGCACCACACAAATGATCTTTCTTGAACTTGACACCTTCGATGCCTATGACATGCTTCTTCTTGACGAGAGTGTGTAAGTTCCTCATGCCAGCATGCCCCAGCCTTCGATGCCAGAGCCAGCATTCTGAAGCTTTTGCAAGAAGACATATGGCAAGCTATGGACCTGCTGAGAAATCTACCATGTATAGATCACCTTTCCTATACCCTTCAAAGACTAGAGACTTGTCAGATTCCATTAGTACAAGGCAACGATATTTTCCAAATATCACAACCATGTTTAAGTCACAAAGCATTGAGACAGACATTAAGTTGAATCCAAGGGATTCAACAAGCATCACTTTATCCATGTGTTGATCCTTTGAGATTGCAACTCTACCTAGACCCAATAACTTGCCTTTACCAGTGTCAGCAAATGTGATTTGACTCTTGTCGGATGGATGTAAGGTTGAGTCCATGAGAAGACTTCGATCACCAGTCATATGATTAGTGCAACCACTGTCCATAATCCATTCTGAAGCACGAGGTGTCATATCCTACAGTGCAGTTAGGAGGATAGTCTTCACAAGGTATGTTGTGAAGCATAAGCATTTGACACACACTTGGATTATCACAGCTTAGATGAAAGTTAGCACATAGTATGACAGGTAAGCGATTCATATGTGGAATACATAGTAAGTCATTTTATCATGCGTCCCTTTGTGTTTTAGGTCCCCAGCAATAATATCGGACGCCTTTGATTGCTGGCTGGAGACCATATTCTGCAAAAGAGAGTTAATTCTTCTTCACCACCCACATCTTCAGGGGTGGCTTAGAAGCCATGAGTCTAAGTGCAGCATCTGAGAATTTCTGCTTTGAAGCCCTAGCAAATAGCCTTGCAGGAGATGAATGATACTCATATGAATAAGCAGAAAAGTTCTTAGTACTATGAACATGGCGGTTTGAGGACACACGTTCATATTCATAAGTTTGAGCACGATTTCCCTGCAAAACATTGGCGTTAGGGTGACTCAAGTGAGTCCTGTATTCGTATGAAGCCGTTGGACCATATGATGCCTTTGGTCTGGGGTTTGTCTTCTTCACTGGTGGTGTCATGATGACATTTACTGGAAGATTCTCAAGACAGCCTTTGGGAACCCAGATCTTCTTCATTTTGGTCCATTCCTGCAGTTAGTACCAATATACCTGGCAAACACTTCACCATTCTGATTTTTGAACAGTTTATAGTTTGCATCAAAGGATTCATCAATGATAATAGGATTAGCACAGGTAAAGCCAGATAAAGTGGATGGATCCACTGAAGGTTCGTTTGCGGCAACCCATGTGGTTTTGGGATACTGCTCGGGCTTCCAGAAGGAACCATCAGCATTCATTTTCCTCTCGAACCCAACACCCTCTTTCCCAGGGTTTCGGTTCAGAATCTGCTTTTTGAGGACATCACAAAGTGTCTCATATCCTTTCAGACTTTTATACATCCCTGTTTCAAGCAATGTCTTCAACCTAGCATTTTCATCAGCAATAGCAGTGGTATCCTCCGTAGAGGGGTTAGTTTCCACATCAGTAGTTGAAGACAATGCAATAGCAGCGGCATTGGAACATTCAGCAACAGAGGTAGCATTATCACGCTCAATGCATTTTAAACATGGTGGTTCAAATCCATCCTGAGCGGAACTGATCTATTGAGCGCGAAATGACTCATTCTCTTTTTGAAGATCTTCATGAGTCGCTTTCAATTTCTCAAGCTCTTGCTTCCTTTGAAGATAATCATAGGAGAGCCTTTCATATGTGGTTGAGAGCGTCTCATGAAGACTTTCAAGTTCTTGGTACTTAGCATGAAGATTTTTTATGTCTTCTACTAAATACTGTGAACGTGTCATTTCAGCATCCAACAGGTCATTGCTTTTGTCCAACAGTTTTTGAGTATGTTCCATAGCCTTTGTTGTTCAGTAGCAATTTTAGCAAGTGTTTTGTAGCTGGGTTTGGATTCACAATCAGAGTCATCTTCACTTGATGTTTGAAAGTAAGCATCACGTGATTTTACCTTGGCACCACGTGCCATGAAGCAGTAGGTGGGAGCAGGATCGTCCATGTCATCAGCTTCAACGTTGGTGTGGAAGTCATTGTCTTCAGTGTTGAAGATGGACTTGGCAACATAGGCTGTGGCTAGAGCCAGACTTGCAACGCTAGAGTCGGACTCAGCTTCAGATTCCACCTCCGCCTCCTCAAAAGCAGACTCCTCCTCTGAATCCATTTCCTTGCCAACAAAAGCACGAGCCTTTCCAGATGAGCTCTTCTTATGAGATGAAGACTTTGATGAGGACTTGGAAGAAGACTTTGATGATTTCTTCTTCTTCTTGTCATCAGAGTCATATTCCTTGCTCTTCTTCTTCTTCTTCTCATTGTCCCACTGAGGACACTCAGAGATGTAGTGCCCAGGCTTCTTACACTTGTGACATGTTCTCTTCTTGTTGTCATGAGTGGAAGCTTCATCATTCCTTGAGCTAGATCGTGAAGACTTTCTGAAGCCCTTCTTATTGGTGAACCTCTGGAACTTCTTCACAAGCATGGGAAGTTCCTTTCCAATGTCTTTAGGATCATCAGAACCACAGTCAGATTCTTCTTCAGATGAGGAAACCACTTTGGCCTTCAAGGCATGAGTTCAGCCATAATTGGGACCATAGATATCTCTTTTCTCAGAAAGCTGGAACTCATGTGTGTTGAGCCTCTCAAGTATATTAGATGGATCGAGAGTCTTGAAGTCAGGACGTTCTTGTATCATGAGGGCAAGGGTGTCAAAGGAGCTGTCAAGTGATCTCAGTAGTGTCTTGATGATTTCATGCTTGGTAATCTCAGTGGCGCCAAGAGCCTGAAGCTAATTTGTAATGTCGGTAAGGCGATCAAACGTGAGCTGGACATTTTCATTGTCGTTTCTCTTGAAGCGGTTGAAGAGATTGCGAAGAACACTGATCCTCTGGTATCTCTGTGTAGAGACGCCTTCGTTGACCTTGGATAGCCAGTCCCACACTAGCTTTGACGTTTCCAGAGCACTCACACGGCCATACTGTCCTTTGGTCAGCTGACCACAGATAATGTTCTTTGCAGTCGAGTCCAGTTGAATGAACTTCTTGACATCAGCAGGGGTGACACCTTCACCAGTTTTTGGAACGCCGTTCTTGACGACATACCAGAGGTCGACATCAATGGCTTCAAGATGCATGCGCATCTTATTCTTCCAGTAGGGATATTCAGTTCCATTGGACACGGGGCAAGCTGCGGAGACTTTGATTATCCCTGCAGTCGACATAGCTAAACTCTAGGTAGTTAAACCGAATCACACAGAACAAGTGAGTACCTTGCTCTGATACCAATTGAAAGTGCTAGTTATCGACTAGAGGGGGGTGAATAGGTGATTTTTATCAAAGTCTTCAAAACGTGGAAGTTTCGAAGACAAACAATAGAAATGACCTAATTGATATGCAGCGGAAGATAAACTACAACAAGCAAGTCATAGTCAAGTATGCAATAATGTGAACGTACAAAGACTATTAGCAGCTAGGTAGTAAGAATCAGGATGGAAGATAATACGAAGCCAATCAACGATAGTAGTCAAGCAATGAAGTCAAACAGATAAGACAAATAAGCAATGACTTCATGAAGACAAACTCAAAGTAAAGGAGGGAAGAGATAGAACTAGTCACTTGATGAAGACACAGGATTTGTTGGACCAGTTCCAGTTACTGTGACAACTGTACGTCTGGTTAGGGAGGCTGAGATTCAACTCAGAAGACCGCGTCTTCACCTTATTCCCCTTGAGCTAAGGACACACAGTCCTCGCCCAATCACTCTGGTAAGTCTTCAAGGTAGACTTCCGAACCTTCACAGACTTCGTTCACCGGCAATCCACAATGACTCTTGGATGCTCAGAACGCGACGCCTAACCGGCTGGAGGATACCCAGTCCTCAAGTGTAATAAGTCTTCAGGTCACACAGACAGAAAGACTTCAGTGATGCCTAACACTCTTTGGCTCTGGGTGTTTGGGCTTTGTCCTCGCAAGGATTTCTCTCTCAAAGGCTTCGAGGTGGGTTGCTCTCAAAACGACAAAAGTCGTAAACTAACTCTGAGCAGGCACCAATTTATGGTGTAGGGGGTGGGCTATTTATAGCCACAAGGCAACCTGACCTGATATGTCCGAAATGACCCTGGGTCACTAAGGAACTGGCACGTGTTCCAATGGTCAGATTTCAAACACACATGGCAACTTTACTTGGGCTACAAGCAAAGCTGACTCATCTAGCTCTGGATAAGATTTGCTCTCATTGTCTTTGCTCGAAGACATAGGATTTGGGTTGAGCATCACTTCAGTCACTCTGACTTTGTTCACTTGGACCCCACTTAATAGTACGGTGGTTCCTATGACTCAACAAAGAAGAAAAGGAAACAACAAAACAACTCGGTCTTCGCGCTCCATAGTCTTCACTCAATGTCTTCTCATGTCATAGTCTATAGTGTGAATATCTTCACACACCACCATTGTCTTCAATGTCTTCATAAATTTTTAGGGGTCATCTCCGGTAGGTAAACCGAATCAATGAGGGACACTTCCTGCGTTATCCTGCAATTCTCACAAACGCATTAGTCCCTCAACCAACTTTGTCGTCAATACTCCAAAACCAACTAGGGGTGGCACTAGATGCACTTACAGATATCATGAATATTTTTAAATTTCATGGGCACTTTTTGAATTCATGAGGACACTCGATCTCGATCCCCCTCCATCTCGATCTCGATTCCCCCTCCATCTCGATCTCCATCCCCGGCCCTCCATCTCGATCGCTATCCCCCTCCATCTCGATCTCGATCCCACCCGCACCCTCCCCCGCTAGCTCCACCGCCGCCGACGACCCACCGCACCCTCTCCTGCTCCACCGCCGCTGACAAGCACCCG
>NC_041383.1:362907021-362907552 GCF_002162155.2 Triticum dicoccoides
CCTCCCCCACTCCATCGCCGCCGCCGATGTTATTTTCAAGTAACAAATTTGATGATATTTTTTAAAAAATTATTACTGTTTTTATAAAAATATATTACTGTTTCATATTCATATTCATTTTCTAAAAAATAATAATAATAAAGTGTTGACTACAATTGTTGTTAAACAACAATTATTACTGTTTTTATAAAAAAATATTACCGTTTCATATTCATATTCATTTTTAAAAAATAATAATAATAAAACATACTAATGGCGCACCGGCCCAGTGGTGCGCCATTGCTATCAAAAAAAGATTTCTAATAGCGCACCGACGGGTGGTGCGCCATTGCTATTAAAAAAAGATTTCTAATGGCGCACCGACGGGTGGTGCGCCATTTGTAAGCTTCCTTCCTAGCTAATTCCTCCCTCTCCCTCGCCAGATCCCCTTCGTCCCTCTCTCCCTCGCTAGAACCACCCGCGCGTTGCCTTGACCCACGCCGCCGTCGCCCCGACCCTCGCCGGACTCCACCCCCGCCGCCCCCGCGCCCC
>NC_041383.1:362908211-362919297 GCF_002162155.2 Triticum dicoccoides
CCCTGGCCGCACCTGGCCGTGCCCTGGCCCCGTGCTCCCCTCGGCCCTTGAAAACACTGGATTAAAGATCTGGTGCTGGTAACTGGTGTCCATGTGTTGTGTATGTTCATGCTCACAGTTGTTTACATTAAAGCTTTATCCATGATGGTTGCTAATGTTATGCCTATCTTTGCTTGTAATAATATATGCATTATCTGGAGTGCATTAAATTCTAGTCATGTTGCTCTTATCTGAACATAAATGTGTAGAGTGGAGAGTCTATAATAGTTTGGCTAAGCATTTGCAACATTACGCCTGTCATGTTTCCATGCTAAACCTGGTATTTAAAGTATTTTCTGAATCAGGATCACAAAGTAATTTTGCAATCATCCTGTTGTTACTTTTGTTCTTACATTGTTATGGTGAAATGATTTACCTATTGATTGCGACATGCTTGTTTTGATTTTTTGCAATCTAGTCATAATTGTTGTCTCTTTTATGTAATGGTTACCAAAGTAGAATATTTTGAGGTTACCAAAGTAGATTTATCCCTAGTAAGTGGTAATAGCATTCTAATTGTTGACACTGCTCTACAAATGGGTGTTTAGCATCACATTGTTAGGAAGTCTACCCCCTTCATCTCAGCTTATAAGGCATGCACGTAATTCTAGGTTGACAATTTAACTAGCTAAATGTGTATTATATTATATGTGATGAAAAATATATGTTTAGAAACTACATCCTCTTGAGAATCCAATGATATGCACGTCTAGGTTGACAATTTTACTAGCTAAACTTGGTATGAGTCCTAGCCTGTGATTTTCAGTTGCTATTGTAGGCTGGGCAACCTATGTCCTCATTGTTCCTGTATGCACAGTTGCTTTCTTGGTAGTATTAAAAGAAGCAGTGAGAATAGTGCCGTTCGAAACTGAGATTTATCTGCTAATTTCTGATATGTTCTCCGGCTGCTCACAGTGAGGCATGCAGCTGTGTATTCCCTTTGTTGATGTTTCTTGTCGATGTTGAACGTGTGTGACAAGCCATCCTGCTCTTTGCATTTATTCTTTAGTCTATAGCCTGAACAAGTGATCATAGGTTGCAACATAATTTGTTACACGCGACAAGGCTGTCAGTAATTTCTCAGTCCAGTAACAGAAGTCCTTGTGTGCATGTATTTACTTTTTAGCTCTGTGATGTTGTTAATAGCTCAAGTAGCATGGGAATTATCTGGTTCTATGTGTGGTTATGGACTGTTATGAGTTTGGTTGTGTGTTACAATTAGCAAATTTTGTCTTGCTGGGTTGTGTAATGACTTGCAAAGATGATGATCATCTTGCTAGTTTGCTGGGTTTTGTCTCCGACCATTATGTCGTGATGATATTGCAGGTACCCCGAGAGGCCCTTGAGTTTGCCGGAATGTCGATTAACTTCTGTTCCGACAAATTCGGGTACTCCATATGTCCTATTTTCAGCAAAGGTCATGGTGAAATTTTCCGTGAATTTTAGCATGACTTTGCTAAAAATAGGACATATGGGGTACTTGCGACTAATGCATGGGCCGGGGTATCTTAGTACTTAGTTAAGTAGGATCAACTGCCCCGCATTCTTGCTGCATTAAACCATAGGTGGCAATAGAGCCAAGTGATTAGGCCCAACTTAGAATTCTCCTTAGCATCGATAAACCCTAGATGATAAACCCAACATAGCAGGTGGCAATAGAGCCAAGTGATTAGTGCCAAGTGATTAGGCCCAACCTAGGGTGCCTCGGCATCGATAAACCCTAAATGATGAAAACTTAACTTGGCTGCCCCGGATGCCTCGGTGTCGATGAGAACCTAAATGATGTACGCTTAGGCTTTTAGGGTGCCTCGGCGTCGACAAACCCTAAATGATAAAAGCTTAGCTTTTAGGATGCCTCGGTGTCGACAAACCCTAAATGATGAGACCATGATCTTGTTCCTTGACAATAACCAACTTTTTGACCAAACTTTTTTCCTATTTAGAGCGAAACATGGCCCACAATGATGAGGCCGGCGGTTCGGGCGGCAAGCAATTCTGGGAGCTGTCCTAGGAGTTGGAGAAAGAACATCACCGCTATGAGAACAACGCAGAAGACACCGATCCTGACTACACAACACCTAGTGGCGACGAGGATGACACCATTGATGGCGCCGCCGAGGATGCCACCACTGATGATGGCCGTGCACACACAGATGGCAGCCAACCGAAGAGGCAACGGAAGGACCGGCGCCCGAGCGTGCTCGGCACCGTCAGGGAGGAATTTACTGAAGTGGACTCCGACGGGAATCCGACGGTGCCCAAACAAGTAGTCAAGGGGTACTCGGTTCAGCTCAGGTGCATTCTTCGGAGCACCGTCTCGATCAACACCGATAACCTAAGGCATAAGGACCACGGGAATTTGCGCAGCCTCCTCTTCACGAAGCTGCACGAACGATACAAGTTCCCCGCTGAGTTTGCAAACACACCCCTCTCAGGGAATAAAGTGAACAGTACCGCCCTCACGAGGATGAGCACGGCCCTGTCTACTTGGAGAAGCACGGTGAAGGCAATGATTGACAAAGGTGGTAGTTATGACAAGATAAAGGCGAAATATCCTTTGATGAGCGAAGATGAGTACAAGGAGATCAAGATCAAGTGCGAGAGCAGCGCAACCTCCAAATCAAGTCAGTGGGGGAAAGAAATGCGGAAGTTGAACTTAGGGGTCCACCAACTCGGTCCCGGTGGTTACTGAGTGGCGGAGCCTATATGGGACAAGGAGGACGCGGAGCGTGCCGAGCAAGGCCTACCGCCCCGCTTCGAGAAATACCGTGACAAGCAGACCAGGAACTTTCTCAGGGCCCGGTACAAGGAGGACCCGGTAACAAAGGAGCTTACCACGGATCTGAAGATCAGGGCGCTCGAGCTTGTTCTAGTAAGGAATACACCCCCGCGTAATTAGCTCCATATGGTTGCATTCTAATTAATCCCCAATATTTCTAAATGGTTCATGTTCCTTCCGCAGTACACTGAAAGCAGTAGCGTGGGGTTGTCTCAGAGCTCCCCTTTCGACACCCCTTTAAATAGGGCGTTGAATGTAATGAAAAACAAGGATAAGCTCAGTAAGCCGACATCAGCTGGTCGTGTGGCCGGCAGAGGCTTGTCCACAAAATGGTCGTCATACTATACCGCTGGTGGGCGAAAGGAGAAAAAGACCAGCTCGGAAAGCCAGTCGCGCGAGGTTGAAGCACTCAAGGCACAAGTGGCGCGGATTCCGGAGCTTGTCCAAGAGCAAGTGGAACAACAACTGGGAACAAAGCTCAATGCCATGGTGCCTACGTTGATTCATGGGCTGACGACGTGGATTGCGGGCGGCCAACAGGGGCCTCCCCCGGTTCCCAGCTTCACGGCCAGCAACTCACACAGCGCGCAGGCGGTGCCATTGGTGTCTCCGGCGGCGCCATTGGTGTCTCCGGCAAAGGCGGTATTCATGTCTCCAGCGCCGGCACGGGCATTGGAGCTTAATGCACCTGGGTGTACGCCGGCCGGCACCTCGCCAGCAAGCGGCCCCTCCATCAATTGCACGCCCGCCGTTGGCGGTGCCTCGACATTAGCCGAGCTTGACGGCATCATGGTAACTAAGCCTCTCGGCCGATGACTTCATCTCCTTGCCTTTGACTGGGCATCCCTGACGCCCTACATGTTTTCGCAGGGCGCCGCCGACGTTCCTTGCACTCTTCTGCACTTCGTGGGCGGCGAGTTGGTCGATGTCGCCAAGGGCAGAATCGTTCAACCGGGCAACCCCATGTTCCACGGTAATCTGATGCCACCCATAGTGTATAGGGTTGAAGTGGTTCCGGTGCTGCCAGGCTGTGACGAGCTGCTACCTCCGATTCGACCCACTGGGGCCAACGAAGAAGATGAGATGACCCTCAGCGCTTGCGTAAGCTGGACCCTGCTTTGGCTGAAGAGCCAGATTCGTTTGGGGGCGGGGGACACCACCCCACCGACAAGACCGCCAGTCGTGCTGGCGCCAAGCCATGGCAAGAATGCCGCAACGCTACCGGACCTGTCGGACATCCCTATGGCACGGGATCCGGACATGCATATGGCACAGGATCCGGACGACGATGACAACGATGACGGTACATTTACCAACGTCGATAAGTACTTTGCCGAACATGGGTACGCTGACGAGTTTTGCGGGCCTCTTTCTCAAGAACCCAACCAAGACGACCGCGATCTAGCTGGTACGGTGGAGAAATCCAATTGCAACAGGCGTCGTCTGGCATTCAGTTCTCAGGAGACGCCTCCAGCTCCCGCCTTCACCGAGCCTCAGATAGCTGAGGTGCAAAATATTATCAGCCCCAACATGCTCAAGAAGGCGGTCTGTGAGCAGAACTCGGACCCATTACAGGAGATCAAGAAGAAGGGACAGAAACGGAAGACTAACAAGGGCGCCGGTACGAGCCAGCCGGCACCGAGTTCGATCTGTGCTCAGGACGGGCCACCTTCACCTAAGGATATCTCGAGGAGGGTGCATGTGGTAGGTAGGGCGATGCTACCGACAAATATTCTCAATGCTGCAACCGGTGCTATGCGGAGTCTGCATGATAGTGTTCTTTCTTTGGAGAAGCGGCATCTCAGAGAGAATGATGTGGCATACCTGGTTTTCGTGGCCAAGGTGCCAGAGGGCAAGGGCTTTGTGGATGGCGACATCGGGGGTACGATCGTCCTGCGGTTTGATGACATCTTTGCTATGTTTAACCTTCATCCGCTGCACTACACCTTCTTTCGGCTATTTTCGCTGAGTATGGAGATGCGGATCATTAGAGACAAGACCCCGGACATCGTGATAGTCGACCCCTTCTACATGCGTGCCAAGCACTTGAGCAGCGCTGGGGACTACCAAGTCACGAGTTCACACCTCGAAGGCGTCATTCTGGCAAATCCAGATAAGGATAACTTCCTTGTGGCTTACTTTCCCGAGTAAGTCATCCCTTAACCGCCTCGTAACATATGATTTCTTAGATTTTGACCGTTCTTTTTTTTCTAACATTCTGTGTTCTGTGCAGTGACACACATTGCACACTCATCCTCTTAAGCCCGAAATATTCCATGGCCACGTATTTCGACCCGAACCATAACACCAAGATAGACTACACAAATATCAACAAAGTTCTTGATGATGTTCTCCCCGGCTAAGCCAAATCTGGAGGCACCTTCACCAGGGAAGTTCGTAAGTACGCAAGCACATGTTCTCCCACAATACAAAGTTCTGCTGCGTCAAGCAGCCGCCTGGCGGTCAGAAGGATGCCTACTACGCCCTCCATCACATGCAGGCGATCGTTAGGGACCATCATCACCTTCTGCTACCAGATAATCTCAAAGATTGGGCCGTGAGCTTGTCGGTAATCCAGGACGCGGACCTAAGACAAGAATTCTTTCGCATCCAGTCGGAGTTTGCGGACATCATCCATCAAGATGTCCTTCATACCTCGGGGTAGTTCTTCCTCAAATATCAACCGTCCAACAGTGAGATAGACGGAACGCTACAAATGCAGGCTGACAACGACCGTGACTTCATGACCATCACGACAGACGGCGGCTTCATCCACGCTCCTGTCCGATGAGTCGAGTCGAAAGTAGTGATGTGTAGTTCTGAAGCATTGATTGGCTCATGTTGTAATTAAACTTTAATGAATTCGTATGTCTCGTTGGTTTGGACAGTCGTTCAACTTAGATGTAATCGATGCTATTTATTAGTAGGACCATGAATCGTGCTATTAATGTCTTGCTTTTCTCTTCCGATCCTTTTGTTGCATACTTACATATTGCTTATGTATTGTCTGTTGTTTGGCTTGTGCATAGAGATGCCGTCGTATGTCGTGTACAAGGGTAAGGTTCCCGAAGTCTACGACGACTGGGAGGAGTGTCAGAGACAGGTTCACCATTTCAGCGGTAACAGTTGCAAAGGGTACACCACTAGGGCGGAGGCCGAATCTAGATACGCCCGCTATCTAGCGGGAGAGAGGAGGGAGCATTGGAGGAACCGGATGAAGACCAGTTTGATCGCGATGATGATCATCGTGATGACCGCAGCTCTCTTCTATGTGATGGTAGTTTAGATGATCGATATCGACTTGTAATGTGAAGACAAACTCGATACTCGTGGTCTTGAGACTTGTAATGTTTTATCTTTGTTCGGTCTTTTGAATTCGGAGACTAATATGATGAATTGTATTCGGAGACTAATCTTCTATTGTATTCGATGAATCTGTTGTTGTTGTGTGCTGTTGTCTATATTCTGTCCAATAATATATTTTGTAACCTGTGTAAAAATTAGAAAAGTAAAAAAATAAATAAAACCTAATATTCATACTATTGGCGCATCACCTCAAGGTGCGCCATTAGTATGCCAAAGGATACTAATGGCGCATCACTACAGAGTGCACCATTAGTGTGACAAAGCACATGGTTAGGTATGCCCCCCTGGTAGGCATACTAATGGCGCATGTTGTTCCATACTAATGGCGCACTGCATGGTGCACCATTAGTATACCAGATACTAATGGCGCACCAGTGGTGCGCCATTAGTAAAAAATACTAGTGGCGTGATACTAATGGCGCACCAGCAGTGCGCCATTAGTAGGCAAAACTGGTGCGCCATTAGTAGCCCTTTTCCTAGTAGTGCAAAATGAAATTTCTCCGAGTCTTATCAGTTAATACAGACTTGTGCTCAAATAAAATTACAAACCAAAAAACAAAAAACAAAAAATAATTATTACATGATCTCTAAAACAAATGGTTGATTGATTACATGAACAAACAACACAAAGGTTATTCAACAATGAAAAGAACATTTCACCTATGATTACCAAGTGGGGATTTAATTTCCATTTTTCCTTTAGGACCTTAACAAGTTGGCCAGTCTCATCTTGCTTCATTTTGAAATCCACCAAATATTTAATGGTTGTCTTGAGTACTGCTTGTGATTGTGATGTTTGCTTCCTCAACATGTCAACTCCATCTCTAAGTGCAGAAGCAGAATCTCTTTCTACCACTAGTTTAGCCTCTAGAGCATCAGCTGTTGGCAATTCATAATGCACAATTGGGCCAGTGCCACTGCTGTGGGATGATACAATGTCCATAGGGACCTTGCTCTTTGATCCTGGGCTAACCTGTTTTGCCATTAAAGTTCCGATTGGATTCAGAAAAGTTGAAGTTAGCAAAACATCTCAACTGGGAGTTATAACAGCAAACGAGTTAAACAAACAAGGAATTGAAGAGTTTCAATTGGATGCTGAAAAGTAGTTACTAACATCATTGTAACCTGTTGTTGCAGCAGCAAAGTAGTTAAACAAACAAGTAGCTATTTAAGTTCAGGCAAACAGGTAATTCTTAACAGTAAGTATCAAACACATAGATAGGCGCAGTCTATAATAGGATTAATAGGCTGTGACCTTATGTAATCAGTAGCAAACTAAATTAAGCCAAGCAACGTAATTGAACAATTTTGCAATAAGTGGCTAACTAAAATTTCAAGAAGCAGGTAACTGAACTTACGCTAGTTCTTTGTATAGGCACACTGCAACTTATTTTTCGCTTACAAGGTTGTATGAAGGAGTCCATGGCATCATTTGCTTGGATACGCAGTCCCAATACTTCTTTCTTCCCACACTGCATTGGTAAGTCAAATGGTTAATCTGGTAAGATGGTGCATCTTTGATATGTTATATGAGGATGTGTAGTCAGACTAGTTGTAGCCACACATATCACACTGGCTTTTACTGTATATTTCATGCGATTACTTTTGGCGTATCGAGATCTAAGCAATCTACAATAGGATGAAAAGACCGGCATCCTTCACATTATTGGCGAACTCAGTTCATAGAAACAAGCAATTCAACCATTCTATGGGTAAATCAAAAGTGCCACTAGAATATTTTTTCACTACCCCAATCATACACGCAAAAAGGGGCGACGCCACCATAGGGGCTAGTATGGGCGGCCGCCTCGGGTGGCTGGAAAGTGTGCACCTAGTTTGAGTCATCCAGGTTGGCCCGGGCTAGTTTTGTTCGTCCCAACGCACGAGCAGGCAATGTAAAAAATGAAGAAAAATGTTTCAATTTGGACGGGCAAATAATATAAGTGCAAGGCAGGCCCTATAGCAGGCTCGCAGCCCAAACGAGCGCCTCCCATATCGATCGACCGCAGGAAAAATCCCAATTCATTCGCTCCAGCCTCCAGTCTGGTTCGCTCCTAACCTTGCCGCTGCTGGACAGACCGACACAGCACTTCCTCGCGCCCTCGTTGGAGGGCGGTCGCCGGGCTTCAAGCAAACAGAAGGACAAGAAGATGAAGATCCAACCCTGGGTGTAGCCTACGTGGGAGGCAGCGGCGGCAGCACGGGCATGGCATCGAGGTTGCGTAAACGGACAGTTGCAGCTTGCAAGATTAGCATGCGCAACAAGCAGGTACATCACATCCCTGATTATATCTAATTCAACTCTTCAATTTTTGGCCAATAGTTAAACCTGGCGGCATTGTAAAACTACTTGTATGTAGGGAATCTATGAGAAAATGAAACCAATTTCTACTTATTTTATAACTCCCCCAATCAATACTGAATTGAGTGAATCTGATGTATCTAATCAAGTTTCCAGTGCAAACATACAAGCTCATGTTGTTCTTGAGCCTGAAGTGTCTAATGAACAGACTTCTAATGAAGGATTTGATGCAAACATTTTACATGCTCCTAGTGATGACATATAGTGTCTAATGAGGGATCTAATGCAAGCATTTTGCAAGCTCATTGAAGGATTTAGTGTCTAATGACGATCTGCTATGTTGAGAGAGACATAGAGATTTGCAGGCATTGATGACAAGCAAATTATAGTGCATTTTCATAGCTTGAGGAAACATCAAGGCCATCTACCAGAAAGTCCCCGTATCATGACAACATAGCATAAATACTTTTCTAATCTGTTATTTGAAACTATTGGCATACTTGTGCATGATAGATATATTGATATGCAGTTTGCGCACTGGTTATAGGTGCAATTACACTTCGACATTTTCAGCCAGAGAGAGAACAATTCAAGCAGGTACAGACCATGTTTGTAGTCCTTGTACACCATGTTGCATTTTGTGTTTTTTGGTGCTTGCATCATTTAGTGTTTATAATCTGAACTACTTTGGATCATTAGCTGGTTTTCAAAGTGCATGTAGCTTCACATTTCTCAAGTTATGTTGATTTCCAGAGTGCAAGTGCCTTTGTATTTTTTAAGTTAAATGTTCGCCCTTGGTAACTTTAATTCGTGGATCTGCCACTACACACAAATCATACACGAATGCCAGTACGAAGTAAATGAAATGCAGGGACTTACGCTAGCTCGTTGTACAGTCTCACTGCAGCTCTGCTTGCGCTTGGGATGTTCCATGTACAAGTCCATGTTACCACTTGCTTGGATGTGCAGGCCTTGTGCTCCTTGCATCCCCCTCTGCATTTTTGACACAGCGAATGGTTGATCAAATAAGAGGAATCGACCTTGATGTTGTACTGGAGGGAAGATACTTACAAGGTTATACGGGTGTGCAGGATGTGTACCAGATCCTGTAGCGCCCTCATGATTCTCTTGAAAATGGATTTTCTTGTTTCATATGATATCTCCAGAAGAAATAAGAGTTAAAGTCATAGTTGCATAGGTGTGTAAGCTAAGAGAGGAGTGAAAGGATATCCAAACATCGTCGGAACAGTGCACAAGGGAGTGATGTGTGGATACCTACTTCGGGCCGTCGTTTGGGCATGCTCGCCTAGCTAGAGTGCGGGTCACTTCAAAGCCGTTGAGGGTGATGCGCTGGCGTTAGCTGGTCGCGCACAGATGTAGATCTTGAGTGGCAGCAGAGCGCTACGATGCGGTGGATGAGACCATTGGTGAAGCTCTAACGGCCTCGGGGGCGGAGGTGTGATGATGTGCTCGCTGAAGTAGCCTCGGTGAGCTGGGAGACGGCATCGGTGAAGCGCACCTAATGCGGTGGAAGTCGGTGTCTATTACGCACGTCGGTTGCGGTGGTCGACGTTGTCGGTGGACCACTCGGTGCAGTGGACGAGGGCGTAGATGAGGTAGCTCTGGTGCGGTGGTGAAGCGCGACCATCGTCTTCATCGTCGTTGTCCGGCACAGAGGTGGGGAAAGAGACGAGATGAGGGGCGATTCGAACTTTGCTTGGGTTGGCAGCGAATTAGGGATCTGAGCAATCTGGGCGCGGAAGGGGACGGTGGAGAAGGGAGATTTTGCAAGGCCGGAATTGGGGCCGCCAGATATTTCAATCTGAAACGTGGAAGCGCGAAGTTATTTTGTTGTCGTCCTTTTTGGGGGGCAGGGGGGCATGGGTGGCTGGGTGCTACGCGTCCGTCCGACACACGCGACCACCACGACACGACCCTGGTCTGCCTAGTGTGCCTACATTTGAGAATGCAAATGAATCTTCTATCATTCGCAAACAAATCTGTATCTATTACCATGCCCGTGTTTTCCTTGCAATAATTAGTCGTTCGAAACGAGATACTCCCTCCATTCACTTTTGTAAGTCGTTTCAGACAACTTAAAATGAACTGTTTTGCACATTGTCTGAAATGTCTTCAAGGTCTTATAAAAGTGAACAGAGTGAGTACTATAAAATAATTAATGAGGAGTTATTTGAAAAAAATAAATTGAAAAGGTATCCACGGTATCCACGCTAACGTGGATTAGAGTGTGTGTGTCACATAATTAGTTATTTGAATTAGAGTGTGCGTCACATAGCGATCTCCAATTCTAACGTGGATTTCGCATTTCACTGTATCCACGCTACCTTTTTAATACAAATTCATATGTATATGATGAACACCCATGGTAGTGAGAAAACTTTTGGATGGATTCAAACATATGACCTACAAAATAGCACAACAAATCGAGTCAATGTCAACTTTTCAAAACCTAGTATGACACAAATTCGAAATAATTACCCATATGCATGGTCCTCAGTTCAAATCTTACAATGTACACCGAATTGAAACATCGATATTAAGTCTCGTACTATCTACACTCAAATGTTGTTTATAGCCCC
>NC_041383.1:362919557-362927602 GCF_002162155.2 Triticum dicoccoides
TCTCACTCTTTCTTCCGCACGGTGCGCCACACTCGCTCAATCTCGCTCTCTTTATCTGAGTCTCGTTTAACCTTGTTTTCTTTCACACACAAATGATATATCTCCCTATTCGGGCCTCGATCGACACACTCTATACTCTCTCACGTAGATTGTCTATCTAGGTCAGGTCATCCAAGCCGCCCCCACTCTTTCGACCTCATGGCAGGCCACGCTCGCTCAATCTCTCTCTCTCTCTCTCTCTCTCTCTCTCTCTCTCTCTCTCTCTCTCTCTCTCTTCGTATGTCTCGACTGACCTTGCTCTTTCTCGGACAAAAACGATATATCACCATGTTTGAGCCCAATTCGACCTATTCACATTGTATACTCTCTCACGCACATTGTCTATCTAGGTCACTCTCTCCAACCCATCTCACTCTTTCGATCGCAGAGCGACCCTATGTGATCGATTGACCTTGCTTCCTCCCACGCACAAAATATATCTACACGTCTGTGACTGGGTCATCTCTCAAGCTCTATCTTATAGCCCTCACCCTTGCCAAAAGCTCAATCGGACAATATCTCTCCAGAGCATATATATCTTTTCAATGAATGTCGAGCCACACTCACTTTGTCTCTCTATCTATATGTCTCTCGATTGACCTCGCTTTCTCAAACCTTATCTTCCAGGCATTGAAGCTACCTCTCCATCCCTCAAAAAGTTGGAGCTATTTACATTGCGAGGGGCACTCCAACCTTGGATTAATTTGTGTAGGCATTTATTTTGGTCGGTTTAGATTATATTTTCGTAGCATTCAACCCACAACTACACCAAACACCGTTGCAACCCCCGCAACTCGCCTAGTTGATTTCCCTCTGGCTCGGTCATCGCTCTCTCGCACGTCCTTTCTCACCTTCAATGTTGCACCATGGTACTATTGCAAAAAACTCTGTTGTTCTCTTTAATTATTATGAATAAGCTACAAAACGACACACCTATAGTCCACATGGAATGGAACAAATTTCGACCCACAAATTAAAGTGCTACAAACTACACACCGAGGGGCCCACATGTCATGAAACAAATTTGGACCCATATAAAAATTAAAAATAAAGGACGAGGATCGAACATGCGACCAGGGCCTTCAAGCCGCACGTCAATAGGCAACATACGTAGAACAGCAATGTTTGTTGTACCCCCCCCCACTGTTCACATAATGTTTTTATATTACCACATCCTATTTAATGGATAACATGTAATATTATTTTTAGTGCTATTCGCCTTCACTTACTGGTGGGTTCCATGTGTGCTCTCTCTCTCTCTCTCCTCCCCTTCTGCGTTTAGACGCACGGGCAAACATGAAGAACTCACGGGCGATGTTGTCGTTGACCATATTTGGACGCGTTCACAAGTTATAGCACCAGTTTCACGTACTAGCATGTGACGCCCCAGATTCAATCGTACACTAATCATACACGCAAATGTGTACGATCAAGATCAGTGACTCATGGGAAGATATCACAACACAACTCTAGACACACACAAAATTATACAAGCTTTATATTACAAGCCAGGGGCCTCGAGAGCTCGAATACATAGCTTGATACACAAGAGTTAGCGGAAGCAACAATATTTGAGTACAGACATAAGTTAAACAAGGATGCCTTAAGAAGGCTAGCACAAAAGCAACATGATCGAAGAGGCAAGGCCCCTGCCTGGGACCTCCTAACTACTCCTGGTCGTTGGTGGTCCCCATGTAGCAGTATCCGTTGGCGGTGGCATCTGGCTCCAGGGATCCACCATCTGGTTGCATCAACCGGAAAGAATAAAGAAGGGGTAAAAGGGGTAGCAAAGCAACCGTGAGTACTCATCCCAACTACTCGCAAGCATCAGATCTATACTAAGTATGCACTGGTATCAAATGGAAGGTTTGTATCTGTGGACTAAACTGCAGAATGCCAGAATAGAGTTGAAGGCCTAGCCTATCGAAGACTAGCATCTTCAAGCAGCTCCAAGCATCTTGCAGCATGTAGAAGAGTAAAGAGTAGCAGTTTAATATTTAACAAACATGTTGTAACATCAACGCCCAGAGATCCTTCCCCGACTCCCTGCGGGAAAGCAATCTCGGAGCCACATATCCATCACATATCTCAAGTATCCATTTCTAGTTATATAAGATCCGGATACAAGTCTGAACGTCCATTACCGTGGACACGGTATTCGAATATATATCTTCCCTGCAGGGGTGCACCATGTTACCCAACACGCTCGATCACTCTGGTCGGACACACCTTTCTGGGGTCAATGCCCGACCTAGGAAGATCAACACGTCGCAGCCCTACCTAGGATCAGCAGAGAGGTCCCCGTCGGTCTACATTCTAAACACTCCGGGGTCTGGGCCCATTGCCCATTGCACTCCGGGTCGTTGTGCGCAAGGGGATACCAGCACCACCCGTGAAGGGGATGGCACGATCCGGCCCGACCACAATGCTGAACTGGACGTATGACAAAGCTTCGGCTGATACTGCGATGTCGAGGCCCATAACTATTCTTGCATGGTGGTTAGTGCGTAAAGGCCAGAGGCCAACTCAGAACAAATACTCAAACCTGTTAGTGCATTGGGGGCTCGCAGAGACGAGCCGAGACTCACGATAATGTGACCCCCGTCGCCCGTCTCGTGGACTTACGGCAAGGGCCCATACTGCCCGGCCGTGCCACGTGGAAAACTCGCGGGTGCTCAACGGGCCCGCCCAACTTTCACATCAACTTGCGGGCACCCCTCAGGGCCGACCCGACTTCATCAATGGTCTCAGGTAAAGTCAAGGTAACCGTGTGTCCAAACATCAAGGGGAAAACCCGAGGAATCACCCCCGGTGGATTCCACTCAATGTAATCATCAAGGTGAACGTAAGAGGGACCACCCTCGAGGTTCACACTTGAGGTGTTAAACAATAGAGCCGCATCGGGAATGGTAAAAGAGGAAATCACCCTCGATGAACATGACTGAATAGCTACACTACAGAATTATCATCAGGAGTGTGTTATGAGGGATCACCCTCGACACTCGATAGTAGCTCTGTAGAGTCGAGCAACAAAAGGGGCTTGATGTGATGTGAGGTGTCGGGCTCTGGTCATCGATCGCGCTGATCGAGTCGTCGAAGATGAAGCAGGGGCAACAAGGACAAGTGGGGGTCACTGATGGATTGATACGTCTCCAACGTATCTATAATTTTTTATTGTTTCATGCTATTATATTACCCCTTTTGGATCTTTATGGGCTTTATTTTTCACATTTATATCATTTTTGGGACTAACCTACTAACCGGACGCCCAGCCCATATTGATGTTTTTTTGCCTATTTCAGTATTTTGAAGAAAAGGAATATCAAACGGAGTCCAAACGGAATGAAACCTTTGCGAGCGTGATTTTTGGAACGAACATGATCCAGAGAGCTTGCTGTGCAAGTCAAGAAGCAGCCGAGGGCTCCACAAGATAGGAGGGCGCGCCCCCTGTATCGTGGGCCCCTCGCGCAGCCACCGATGTACTTCTTCCTCCTATATATACCTACGTACCCCGAAAACATCCAGGGGCACCACGGAACACAATTTCCACCGCCGTAACCTTCTGTATCCGCGAGATCCCATCTTGGAGCCTTCGTCGGCACTGTGTCGGAGGGGGAATCAACCACGGAGGGCTTCTACATCAACATCCTTGCCCCTCCGATGAGTTGTGAGTAGTTTACCACAGACCTACGGGTCCATAGTTATTAGCTAGATGGCTTCTTTTCCCTTTTTTGATCTCAATACAATGTTCTCCCCCTCTCTTGTGGAGATCTATTAGATGTAAACTCTTTTTGCGGTGTGTTTGTTGAGATCCGATGAATTGTGGGTTTATGATCAAGTTTATCTATGAATAATATTTTAATCTTCTCTGAATTCTTTTATGTATGATTGAGTTATCTTTGCAAGTCTCTTTGAATTATCAGTTTGGTTTGGCCTACTAGATTGATCTTTCTTGCCATGGGAGAAGTGCTTAGCTTTGGGTTCCATCTAGCGGTGTCCTTACCCAGTGACAGAAAGGGTTGCAGGGCACGTATTGTATTGTTGCCATCGAGGATAACAAGATGCGGTTTATATCATATTGCTTGAGTTTATCCCTCTACATCATGTCATCTTGCTTAATGCGTTACTCTGTTCTTATGAACTTAATACTCTAGATGCATGCTAGATAGCGGTCGATGTGTGGAGTAATAGTAGTGGATGCAGGCAGGAGTCGGTCTACTTGTTATGGACGTGATGCCTATATACATGATCATGCCTAGATAATCTCTTAACTATGCGCTTTTCTATCAATTGCTCGATAGTAATTTGTTCACCCACCGCGATACTTATGCTATCTTGAGAGAAGCCTCTAGTGAAACCTATGGCCCCCGGGTCTATCTCTTATCATATTTGCTTTCAATCTACTTTTATTTGCATCTTTACTTTTTGCATCTATATCATAAAATACCAAAATATATTTATCTTATCATACTTTATTTATTAGATCTCACTTTCGCAAGTGGCCGTGAAGGGATTGACAACCCCTTTATTGTGTTGGTTGCGAGTTCTCAGTTTGTTTGTGTAGGTGCGTGGGACTTTTGAGGAGCCTCCTACTAGATTGATACCTTGGTTCTCAAAACTGAGTGAAATACTTACGCTACACTTGCTGCATCACCCTCTCCTCTTCGAGGAAAACCAATGCAAGCTCAAGACGTAGCAAGAAGGATTTCTGGCGCCATTGCCGGGGAGGTCTTCGCTCAAGTCAAGACATACCAAGTACCCATCACAAACCCATATCCCTCACATTTACATTACTTTCCATTTGCCTCTCGTTTTCCTCTCCCCCACTTCACCCTTGCCGTTTTATTCTCCCTCTCTTTCCCAATCTCCTCTCTCTTTTTTGCTTGCCCTTTTGTTTGCTCGTTTGGTTGGAATAGATGCTTATTTATTGCTAAATAGAGAACCTAAGATCTATGGATCCTCATCCGCTTGCTAATCTTTTTAAGAGATCAAATTATGATGAACCAATTGCTAGTGAGTTTTGTGCACTAGATTATCTTTATGAAGCTTTGCTCAAAATTTGTGAATCTGAAAATTATGAAGAAGAAATTTATGAAGAGATTCATGATAACTCCTTGAATAAAAAGCATGATTGCAATGATTTTCCTATAAATTCTCTTGATGTCAATTGTGCTAATAATATGCAAAACCCTAAGCTTGGGGATGCTAGTTTTGCTATGTCTACTACTTGTTTCAATGATCATGATTGGGGTGATTCTTCTTATAACCTTGAAAATTTATTTAAGCCCCATGATGAATATGAGATTTATAATAGTGTTTGCAATAATATTGAAAGTGGGTTTGGAAGAGTGTCAACTTTAGATCCCACATATTTGGAGTATGTTCAATCTTATGATATTTTTGATAAAAGTGGGTTCGGAGGTCATGACTTTAGTTAATGTTAATCCCACTATCTTGGAAGAGTGTCAACTTCGCATGCATGTGGATCATGTTGAGAATATGTTTTGTGATAGCTATTTTGTTGAATTTTCCTATGATCCTACATGTAATTATTATGAGAGAGAAAAATATGGTCGTAGATATTTTTATCTTATTAAATTACCTCTCGTCATGTTGAGATTGCTATCGTCTCTTTCTTCTTCCTTGCATATACTAGTTTTTGCTTGCCTTGCAAATTTGTTTGCTTATAATATTCCTATGCATAGGATGTTAGACTTAGATGTGTTTGTCACGTGTTTCATGATGCTTTATTTGTGCTTCAGTTCTTGTCTTTCATGTGAGCATCATTAAAATTACCAATGCCTAGCTAGGGGCGTTAAACGATAGCGCTTGTTGGGAGGCAACCCAATATTTTTTTCCTTGCTGTTATTCAATAAAACTTGCATCTACCTTCTGTTTAGATGTGTTTTTATCTTTTAATTAGTGTTTGTGCCAAGTAGAACCTATAGGATAACCTACGATGATAGTTGATTTGATTCTGCTGAAAAACAGAAACTTTGGACGCACGAATATAATTTTGTTAAATCACAGGAACGTGATTTTGCGTTGATTATTTTATCTGTTGTTATATAAACAAATTTTCCAGGACTTCCTATTTTGGTAGGACTTTTAGAGTTCCATAAGTTTGCGTTAGTTACAGATTGCTACAGACTATTCTGTTTTTGACAGATTCTGTTTTTCGTGTGTTGTTTGCTTATTTCAATGCATCTATGGCTAGTAAATTAGTTTATAAACCATAAGGAAGTTGGAATACAGTAGGTTTAACACCAAAATAAATAAATAATGATTTCATTACAGTACCTTATGTGGTGGTTTTGTTTTCTTTCACTAACGGAGCTTATAAGATTTCCTGTTGAGTTTTGTGTTGTGAAGTTTTCAAGTTTTGGGTAAAACTTTTATGGACTATGGAATAAAGGGTGGCAAGAGCCTAAGCTTGGGGATGCCCAAGGCACCCCAAGATATTCAAGAATATCCAAAAGCCTAAGCTTGGGGATGCCACGGGAAGGCATCCCCTGTTTCGTCTTCGTTCATTGGTAACTTTACTTGGAGCTATATTTTTATTCCCCACATGATATGTGTTTTCCTTGGAGCGTCGTGCATTATATTAGTATTTTCTTTTTAGTTTACCACAATAATCCTTGCTGTACACACCTTTTGGGAGAAGCCTATTTGATTAGAATTTGCTAGAATACTCTATGTGCTTCACTTATATCTTTTGAGCTTGATAGTTTTTGCTCTAGTGCTTCACTTATATCTTTTAGAGCACGGTGGTCTATTAATTTTGAAGAAATTGCTAGTCTCTCATGCTTCACTTATATATTTTTGAGAGTCTTTTAGAACAGCATGGTATTTGCTATGGTCATAAGTTGGTCCTAGAATGATGAGCATCCAAGTTGGGTATAATAAAAACTATCATAGGAAGTGAATTGGATGCTATGATCAATTTGATACTTGATAATTGCTTTGAGATATGGAGGTAGTGATATTAAAGTCATGTTAGTTGGGTGATTATGAATTTAAAGAATGCTTGTGTTGAAGTTAGCAAGTCCCGTAGCATGCACGTATGGTTAAAGTTGTATAACAAATTTGAAACATGAAGTGTACCTGGCTTGTGCATCCTTATGAGTGGCGGTCGGGGACGAGCGATGGTATTTTCCTACCAATATATCCCCCTCGGAGCATGCACATAGTACTTGGTTTTTGATGACTTCTAAACTTTTGCAATAAGTATATGAGTTCTTTTGACTAATGTTGAGTCCATGGATTATACGCACTTTTACCTTTCCACCTTTGCTAGTGCAACGCCCCGGATTCGATGCGCCAGGTGTCTGCCAGTTATTTGCCGTCATTGCCATGTCATTTGCTTGCGTGTTGCATTTTGCCATGTCATCATGTGCATTTCATTTTGCATACGTGTTCGTCTCATGCATCCGAGCATTTTCCCCATTGTCCGTTTTGCGATCTGGCACTCCTATGTCCTCTGGCGTTCCCCTTTTGTCTCTCGTTGTGAGCGGGTGTTAAACTTTCTCGGAATGGCCCGAGGTTTGCCAAGCGGCCTTGGTATAGCACCGGCAGACCGCCTGTCAAGTTTCGTGCCATTTGGAGGTCGTTTGGTACTCCAACGGTTAACAGGGTAACTGTAAAAACCCTCTGTGTGTTGCAGCCCAACACCCCTTCCAAAGTGGCACAAAACCCATCTATCTCCCCTCCATTCCCTCGGTCGTTCGATCACGATCGCGTGGCCGAAAACCGCTCCTCATTTGGACTCTCCTAGCTCCCTCTACCTATAAATTAGTCCCCCTCCCCCGAATTCGCGGTCTAATCCCCCCGAAACCCTAGTCCTCTTCCTCCCGCCGCCACCGGACACGTCCGGCCACAGTCGGACATGTCCGTGCCGCCTCCCCGTCGAATCAGCGGCTGCCACTTGTCCTCCGCCGCCGCCCTCGCGCCGTCGGCCCGCGGAGCCCATCCGAGGCCCGCGCGGGCCCAGATCCGCCGCCGCCTGG
>NC_041383.1:362927928-362932717 GCF_002162155.2 Triticum dicoccoides
GCCCCGCCGCCTCGCCGGACCGCGTCGTCCGGCGCCCCGCCGCCTCGCCGGTGCGCCTCCCCGCGCCGCCGCCATCGCCCGTTCACCAAATCAGCGCACCGCCGCCGTCTGCTTCCACCGTCGTCGCTCGCCGGCGACCGCGCCGTCCCGCGCCTCCCCATCTCTGCTTCAACCGCCGCCGCCTTGCCGGCCGCATCGCGCTCCTCCGGCCCCGGTTGCCTCCCCGCGCCAGGAACCGGCCGGATCCGGTGGCCAGGGGCCAGATCCGCCGATCCCCTCCGTCCTCCCGTCCCCACGTCGCTCCAGCGCCGGCGCCGTCAAGCCGGTTGCCGCCGCCGCCATGATCGTGCTCGGGAGCGAGAGGAGTTGCTCCTCCCGCGCGCCTCGTGGGCTCCAGCGCCTCCCCGCGGCCCATCTCCTCCGGCCCACCTCCTTCCGCGCCCTGGGCCAGGCCCATGGGTGAGCTTCCCTCAGAATCCCGCCCCGTGCGATTTTTAGTTATCCCGCGCGCATTCATTTTTTTCCAGAAAAACTGCTAAGTCCCGAATATTTTGCATAATCATGCCATGTTCATCGCATCGTATCTCTGCATCCATAGCTCCGTTTTGTGCATGTAATACATCAAATTGTTCGTCTCAACGAGTACTTCATTTCATTCCATTGCATCATGTTCATTTGAGCTCGTCTTGATGCCTGAATCATTGTTGCAAGAGTGCTTCATAATGTTTTCTGCTGTCTGTTAACAGAACTAGCTCATTTGTCATTTTTGCCATGATTGATGTGTGCATCCTAGGAGGTTGATGTCTACATGTGTTTTATCTATGCCATGTCTTCTTTACAGAGGTGCTTACCATGTATTTTTGTGATCAATGTGGTGACTAGCACAAGCATATAAACTAGGCTTCGTGATGTTGTTGATTTTAGTCCCTGCTCTGCTGTTATTTTGATGCCATGTAAACATGATGCTACAGAGAGATCCATGCTTATTTTGAGATACTTCAGTAAGGGTGTTTTGAACACATGGTTTTCCTCTATCCATTCATGCCCTTGTTTGCAATTATGGAGTAGTCTAGCATGTCATATTAGTGCTCTACTTTTGCTCCAAAATGTTTCCTGGCAGATTGTTTACATGTTATTCAATTTTGCCAAGGTAGTTATAGTTGATCCTTGCATGATATGAATTTGTTCTTTCCTTGGTTTGTTTCATAAACATGTCTTCTTGCTGATGCTATGCTTATATTGTCATGCAATGACTTGTGGTGAGTGAATCAAGCTTGTTAAGTAGGGTAGTTGCTGTTACTGTTTTGCTAGACTGAATCTGTTATTTCGTGATACTATGTAAACCTGCTGCTACAAGTCATTCTATGCATAATCTGGAGATGTTCACTAAGAGTGTTTTGTTCTACATGTCATGCTTTATCCATCCATGCCCCTGGTTGCAATTATAGCTTGTTGTATCTTGTTCATATCTTGCTCCAAAGTTGCTTAATAATGTTGCTGTCATCCTGTTAACATTAAGTTCAGTTGTTGCCATGATTGTTGCTAGTGATTCTTGCACCCTATGGAGTTTCTCTTGCCATTCTTAGCTTCACAAACATGCCTTCTTACTGTTGGTTGCCTTGACATGCCATGTATTGCTCTGTGATGAGTTGCACAAGCTCATCAACATGCCTTCATAATTTTGTTTCTGCCATGTTTGAATCTGAATTATAACTTGCTATGTTTACATGGGTGCCATCATATTTTCTGATCCTTTTTGGCTCATGGTCACTAAAGGACATTTGATCTATGCATTTAGTAGTATCATTCCATGCCTTTGTTTGCCGTGATAAGTTCCTATAACATGTTGTTTGATAGCTCTAAACACTGCAACCTGATGTTATTTTATGCAAAGTCTGAACTGTTATTATTTGCAATCTTGCCATGTGTGTTTGAGCATGTTCTAGTGATTTATGGAGATAGCTCAGTATTCTTGTTTTCTTATGCTTCACATGTACATCATGCCCATGCCTTTTGTTTTCTTGTTGAGGTCCTGTAGCATGTTGTTTTGGTGCTTGCAATATGCCTAGTTGATGTTTTGGACAGATTGCTGTCATATCTTGTATAGTGTGTGTGTTAAACCGTTGCTCCGTTTTGAGTGTGCTCTATATGAAACTTGCTTAGATTTGCATGTAGTTCCATATTATCATGTTGCATCCATGTTTTGAGGTGTTTGCTTGATGTTTGTATGCATTTTGCATCAATGCCATGTTTAACTGGTTTTGCTCATATCTTCTAGGCCGTAGCTCGGAATTAAATGAACTTTATATGTAACTTGACTAGAATCTCGTGAGGATCATCCTTGTGCATCTTAACTTGCGGTTTAACAACTTGAACATAAGGTTTATTCAGATCTGGACCAACTTCGAAATTTGCATATGAGGACGTACCGGAATTGTTATATGTTGTTCCCGGCCTCATTTAAACTTGCCTTGATGTGTTGCTCTTGTTTGCATCATCTCTTGCCATGAGTAGCTTCATGTAGCCTTTTCATGCATCATGCTTGGTTGAGCATCATGTCTTGTTCTTGTGTGGTGTGTTTACCTTGTTGTGTGCTTCTTCTCGATAGTTCCTGTTTCGTTGCGATCGTGAGGATTCGTTCGTCTACGCTTGGTTCGGCTTCATCCGTTCGTCTTCTTCATGGACTCGTTCTTCTTCCTTGCGGGATTTCAGGCAAGATGACCGCTACACTAGATCTCACTACTATCATTGCTATGCTAGTTGCTTCGTTCTATCGCTATGCTGCGCTACCTATCACCTGTTTATCAAGCCATCCCAAATTGCCATGAACCTCTAACCTTTGACACTCTTCCTAGCAAACCGTTGTTTGGCTATGTTACCACTTTCGCTCAGCCCCTCTTATAGCGTTGTTAGTTGCAGGTGAAGTTGAAGATTGCTCCATGGTGGACAGGATTTTGTTGCGATATCACAATATCTCTTATATTATTATTAATGCATCTATATACTTGGTAAAGGGTGGAAGACTCGGCCTTATGCCTGGTGTTTTGTTCCACTCTTGTCGCCCTAGTTTCCGTCATACCGGTGTTATGTTCCCGGATTTTGCGTTCCTTACGCGGTCGGGTGATTTATGGGACCCCCTTGACAGTTCGCTTTGAATAAAACTCCTCCAGCAAGGCCCAACATTGGTTTTACCATTTGCCTCACCACCACCTACTTTTCCCTTGGGAGTCGCTCTCTCGAGGGTCATATTTATTTTAGCCCCCCCCCCAGGCCAGTGCTTGTCTAAGTGTTGGTCCGAACCGAGCAGCCTGCGGGGCCACCTCGTGGCAACTCGAGGGCTGGTTTTGCTCGTAGCTTGACTTATCCGGTGTTGCCCTGAGAACGAGATATATGCAGCTCCTATCGGGATTGTCGGTGCATCAGGCGGCTTTGCTGGTCTTGTTTTACCATTGTCGAAATGTCTTGTAAACCGGGATTCCGAGTCTGATCGGGTCTTCCTAGGAGAAGGTATATCCTTCGTTGATCGTGAGAGCTTATCATGGGCTAAGTTGGGACACCCCTACAGGGTATAATCTTTCGAAAGCCGTGCCTGCAGTTATAGGCAGATGGGAATTTGTTAATGTCCGGTTGTAGATAACTTGACACCAGATCCGGATTAAAACGCATCAACCGCGTGTGTAGCCGTGATGGTCTCTTCTCGGCGGAGTCCGGGAAGTGAACATGGTTTTGGGTTATGTTTGACGTAAGTAGGAGTTCAGGATCACTTCTTGATCATTGCTAGCTTCACGACCGTTCTGCTTGCTCTCTTCTCGCTCTTATTTGCGTATGTTAGCCACCATATATGCTTAGTTGCTGCTACAGCCTCACCACTTTACCCCTTCCTTTCCTTTTAAGCTTTGCTAGTCTTGATACCCATGATAATGGGATTGCTGAGTCCTCGTGGCTCACAAATTACTACAACAACAGTTGCAGGTACAGGTTATGCGATGACCATGACGCGAGAGCGATGCTTGCTTGTTTGGAGTTCTTCTTCTGCTTCTTCGATCAGGGGATAGGTTCCAGGTCGGCAGCCTGGGCTAGTAGGGTGGATGTCGTTTGAGTTTCTATTTGTGTTTCATCCGTAGTCGGATGGTGCTCTTATGTAAGATCATGTCGTATTCGTGTGGCATTGTATGCCTCTTGTATGTATCCCCATCTATTATGTAATGTTGATGTAATGATATCCACCTTGCAAAAGCGTTTCAATATGCGGGTCTATCCTTGGTGGGACCTTCGAGTTCCTTTTGGATAGGGTTGCATATTGGGCATGACAGCTAGCCTCTTCGGTACCGTGCATTGCCCTTTATCACCTTGAGAGTTGGTGCAAACTTTGCCGGTGCATCCAAACCCCGTGATACGATGCGCTCTATCACACATAAACCTCCTTATATCTTCCTCAAAATAGCCACCATACCTACCTATTATGGCATTTCCATAGCCATTCCGAGATATATTGCCATGCAACTTTCCACCATTCCGTTCATCATCATCATGACATACTTTACTTTTGTCATATTGCCATTGCATGATATTGTAGTTGACATCGTATTTGTGGTAAAGCCACCATGCATTATTTTTCATACATGTCACTCTTGATTCATTGCACCATCCCGGTACACCGCCGGAGGCATTCATATAGAGTCATATTTTGTTCTAGTTTCGAGTTATAATTCATATGTTGTAATCAATAGAAGTGTGATGATCATCATTATTAGAACATTGCCCAAAGAAAAAAAAAGGGAAGATAGGC
>NC_041383.1:362933157-362936975 GCF_002162155.2 Triticum dicoccoides
AAAATAAATAAAAAGGGCAATGTTACTATCTCTTTTTCCACACTTGTGCTTCAAAGTAGCACCTTGTTCTTCATGTAGTGAGTCTCATATATTGTGCTTCAAAGTAGCACCATGTTTTTCATATAGTGAGTCTCATAAGTTGTCTTTTTCATACTAGTGGGAATTTTTCATTATAGAACTTGGCTTGTATATTCCTATGATGGGCTTCCTCAAATGCCCTAGGTCTTCATGAGCAAGCAAGTTGGATGCACACCCACTAGTTTTCTTTTGTTGAGCATTCATTTATAGCTCTAGTGCATCTGTTGCATGGCAATCCCTACTTCTCATGTTGACATCAATTGATAGGCATCTCCATAGCCCGTTGATTATCCTCGTCAATGTGAGACTTTCTCCTTTTTGTCTTCTCCACACAATCCCCATCATCATATTCTATTCCACCCATAGTGCTATATCCATGGCTCACGCTCATGTATTGCGTGAAGGTTGAAAAAGTTTGAGATTATTTAAGTATGAAACAATTGCTTGGCTTGTCATCGGGGGTATAGAAGTTGGGAACATCTTTGTGTGACGAAAATGAAGCATAGCCTAACTATAGGATTTTGTAGGGATGAATCTTTTGCCATGTTATTTTGAGAAGACATGATCACTTTGATTAGTATGCTTGAAGTATTACTATTTCTTTTATCAATATGAACTTTTATTTTGAATCATTTGGATCTGAACATTCATGCCACAATAAAGGAAATTACATTATGAATTATGCTAGGTAGCATTCCACATCAAAAATTCTCTTTTTATCATTTACCTACTCGAGGACGAGCATGAATTAAACTTGGGGATGCTTGATACGTCTCCAACGTATCTATAATTTTTGATTGTTCCATGCTATTATATTACCCCTTTTGGATGTTTATGGGATTTATTTTACACATTTATATCATTTTTGGGACTAACCTACTAACCGGAGGCCCAACCCATATTGTTGTTTTTTGCCTATTTCAGTATTTCGAAGAAAAGGAATATCAAACGGAGTCCAAACGGAATGAAACCTTCGGGAGCATGATTTCTGGAACGAACGTGATACGGAGAGCTTGGAGTGCAAGTCAAGAAGCAGCCGAGGGCTCCACAAGATAGGAGGGCCCCCCCTTAGGGCGCGCCCCCCTGTCTCGTGGGCCCCTCAGGCGGCCATCGACGTACTTCTTCCTCCTATATATACCTACGTACCCCGAAAACATCCAGGGGCACCACGAAACACAATTTCCACCGTCGTAACCTTCTGTATCCGCGAGATCCCATCTTGGAGCCTTTGCCGGCACTCTGCCGGAGGGGGAATCAACCACGGAGGGCTTCTACATCAACATCCTTGCCCCTCCGATGAGTTGTGAGTAGTTTACCACAGACCTACGGGTCTATAGTTATTAGCTAGATGGCTTCTTCTCTCTTTTTGGATCTCAATACAATGTTCTCCCCCTCTCTTGTGGAGATCTATTCGATGTAAACTCTTTTTGCGGTGTGTTTGTCGAGATCTGATGAATTGTGGGTTTATGATCAAGTTTATCTATGAATAATATTTGAATCTTCTCTGAATTCTTTTATGTATGATTGAGTTATCTTTGCAAGTCTCTTCGAATTATCAGTTTGGTTTCGCCTGCTAGATTGATCTTTCTTGCCATGGGAGAAGTGCTTAGCTTTGGGTTCAATCTAGCGGTGTCCTTACCCAGTGACAGAAAGGGTTGCAAGGCACGTATTGTATTATTGCCATCGAGGATAACAAGATGGGGTTTATATCATATTGCTTGAGTTTATCCCTCGACATCATGTCATCTTGCTTAATGTGTTACTCTGTTCTTATTAACTTAATACTCTAGATGCATGCTGGATAGCGGTCGATGTGTGGAGTAATAGTAGTAGATGCAGGCAAGAGCCGGTCTACTTGTTATGGACGTGATGCCTATATACATGATCATGCCTAGATAATCTCATAACTATGCGCTTTTCTATCAATTGCTCGACAGTAATTTGTTCACCCACCGTAATACTTATGCTATCTTGAGAGAAGCCTCTAGTGAAACCTATGGCCCCCGGGTCTATCTCTTATCATATTTGTTTTCAATCTACTTTTATTTGCATCTTTACTTTTTGCATCTATATCATAAAATGCAAAAAAAATATCTTATCATACTATCTTTATTAGATCTCACTTTCGCAAGTGGCCGTGAAGGGATTAACAACCCCTTTTTTGCGTTGGTTGCAAGTTCTCATTTTGTTTGTGTAGGTGCGTGGGACTTTTGAGGAGCCTCCTACTGGATTGATACCTTGGTTCTCAAAACTAAGGGAAATACTTACGCTACACTTGCTGCATCACCCTCTCCTCTTCGAGGAAAACCAACGCAAGCTCAAGACGTAGCATGGATCACTATCCAACCTATACTAAGGAGTTTAGGATAAGCAGGTAGGTAACGAAAGCAGGTACAAAAGCAAGCTATGCATCAGAATAGGAGCAAACAATAAGAGTAGCAAAATCTAATGCAAGCATGAGAGTATAGCATGTGTGATATCGGGATGATCAAAGGGGGGGCTTGCCTGGTTGCTCAGACAAGAAGGAGGGGGTCATCGTCGAAGCAGTCGATCATAGGGGTATCAGCATCGGTCTCATGGTCTATCGGAGAGAAGAGCGGGGGGGAGAAACAGTAAATACAAAGCACACAGATACATTACTAAGCATGACATGACAAAACGCAGTTCTAAGGGTGTTCTAACGCAGGGTTCCACGATACCGGTGAAGTGGTATAACATCCGGCAAAGTTTTCGCGGTTTCGGACGTCTCTTAGACAAATGAACCGGAGGGGAAAAGTTCAACGTTTGCTATGCTAGGGACGTGTGGCTGGTGAACAGACCGCGGGTTTAGATTCGTCTCATCGTTCTGAGCAACTTTCATGTATAAAACTTTTTCATCCGAGTTACGGTTATTTTTCTATGAATTATTAAAGTTTTAACAATATTCTAAAATTATTATTCAATCTAAAATGGGGTTATTGCATCAGCATGAGTCATCATAATGTCAGCAGTCAACAGAGTTGACCAAAGTCAACCTGACGTGTAGGGCCGTTTTGTCATAGACCTAACTAATTAACAGATTTGATTAACTAAGTTTGTTTGATTAGATTAATTAACCTGATTAATTCGTTAATTAATTAATTGATGTTTTTAAATATTATTATATTTACATTTTCCTTTCTTTTTTTAACAGGGGCGTGGGCCCCTAATGTCAGTGACCCAGGGGGCATTAGCGGAGCGGGCAAAACGGGTGCGGGCGTGGGCGCCCGTGTGCACCCGAGGCCACCAAGGGGCGGCGACACGGGCCGCGGCACGGCCAGCGCGCGGGCCGGGCGACAGCAACACGTGGGCGCAAGCGGGTGATGGCCGAGGCCACCACAGGCGAGCAGCGCAAACAGGTGGAGGCGGGCGCGACGGCCAGAGACGAGGCCACGGTGTGAGGCGCGAGCGGGCACGGGCTCACGCGCAGGCATGGCGTGTAGGCGCGGCGAGGCCGGGAGCATGACGGGCGGCTGTACAGGGCGAGCGGAGAAGGGGAAAGAGGAGGCCGGGGGGCTCATCGGTGTTGGAGAGCAGGGGGCGTCGAGGCGTGGGGGCGTCCCATGGGGAGGAGGACGAAGACGAGGCGGCGCCGACGAGGTGGTGGTGGTGAGCAGCGACGGCACGGCGTCAGGGCTCGGGGCGCTGCGGGGTGGAGCCACCGATCCAGTCCGCGTCGAGGGGGAGGCACCGCGTGGGAGGAGACAGAGCGTTGACGGTGG
>NC_041383.1:362937162-362958596 GCF_002162155.2 Triticum dicoccoides
CGGTGGGGCGGCGCCGGTGCGGAGGCGCTGGGGACGGCGAGCGCGTCAGGGGGGCGGGGGGGCGCTGGCTGCCTCGATCTAGATCGGGTCAGGGGAAGGAGCATGGGGGGTTGTGGGGGGTGAGGTGTGGTGGTGGATCGGGCTAGGGTATCTGTCGGGTGGGGGATAAGGGAGAGGGAGAGGTGGGCCGGCTGGGCTGGTTGGCCCAGTTGGGCGAGGGCCCTTTTTGTTTTTTGTTTTTTTTGTTTGCTTGTTTTCACCTTTTCTTTTATTTCCTTAAGCCTTTTCTTTTTACTATTTTCAATATGAAAATGGAACCGACTTCAATACAACGTGAACTTAACCACACTAGAAATCAATGACATGGCACCATTAGCATGATTACTGTTGCATAATACCCGGCCGTTACAATTCTCCTCCACTACAAGAAATCTCGTCCCGAGATTTAGGAGGTAGAAGGAAACAAAGCAGGGTATTCTTCACAAAGACGATCCTCGCGTTCCCAAGTGGCTTCGTCTTCAGAGTGATGCGACCACTGGACCTTGAGGAACTTGATCGCCTTCTGACGTGTGCGGCGTTCAGCTTGGTTGAGAATGCGGACCGGATGCTCTTTATAGGAGAGGTCCTATTGCAACTCGAGCACTTCATGATCCACTGCTCGGATTGGGTCCTTGAAGCAGCGGTGGAGTTGTGACACGTGGAACACATCGTGAACCTGAGAAAGGTTCGATGGAAGCTCCAACTGGTATGCCACTTTTCCACGCCTTCCGAGAATAGTGAATGGACCAATATAATGAGGATCTAGCTTGCCCTTGATCCCAAAGCGGTGTGCACCCTTCATTGGTGTGACTCGAAGATAAGCCTTTTCGCCAGGTTGACAGACCATGTCTTTATGATGACGGTTATAATTGTTCTTCAGCGTGTTGGATAATATCCAGACCGAACAGTGGATGTTCCCCAGTTTCTGACCAGTTCAGAGGGGTTCGGCACTTTCGTCTATATAACACTTCGAAGGGGGCCATCTTCAGACTAGCTTAATAGCTATTATTGTAGGAGAAATCAACATACGGGAGAGATTCCTCCCATTTCTTGCCAAAGGAAATAACACAAGCTCGAAGCATGTCTTCGAGAACTTGGTTGACGCGTTCAACTTGTCCCTGAGACTGAGGGTGAAAAGCGGTGCTGAATGACAGATGAGTTCCAATAGCTTCTTGGAAACTTGCCCAGAATCTTGAAGCACTACAAAAAAAAGACACATCCGTGACATTTTGGGCCGAACGAATCTTTTTTCTGTCATACTTATGACACTTCTATGACGGTAATTGTGACAAAACCTGGTATCATCATAGATGTGGTGGGCTCCTACTTCTATGACAAAAAATCATGACAGAAAATGGGCTTTTCGTCCTGGGCAGGCCGGAGACGCAGCTGCATGACATTCTTTGGGTCATCCGTGACGGAAAAAACCATGATAGAAGTGAGGGAGAGGAAAATTTCGGGGAGTTCCCGGTTACGGTGGGTGGTCGGGGGCCGAGCGATGCACGTTTCTCTCGTACATGTACGCGCGTGTGTGCGAGGCACTGGCTCTAACTGAACCCGAGCGAGGCGTTGGGCTCTAACTGAACCCGAGCGATTGCACTGCAGGTTACACGTTACTGAACCCGAGCGATCGATTGATGGCTGTTAACTGAACCCGATCGAGCGATTCCTTCGCTACTGCTGCTAACTGAAGCCGGTCGATGCTGCCTCTGGGATGAACAGTGAGTGTTACGGGGGGGTTTGGATGAACAGTGAGCGTTGGCGTTGCCTCTGGATGAACAGGACCATGTGGTGTGGAGGGTTGGATGAACAGGACGACCCCGTGGAGGGCTGGATCAACAGTAGACGGTAGAGGGGTGCCCGTGGAGGGGTGGTTGAACAGTAGCCGGTGGAGTAGCGCGCCGTGGAGGCTGGATGAATAGGAGCCCGTGGAGGCTGGAGGAGGTCAACGGTAGCCTGTGGAGGCTGGAGGTGGTCGACGATGGAGATGAACAGTATCCCGTGGAGTCCTGTTTTGCGGTACGCCACACCCCTCCCGATGAACAGGACCCCCGTTTCGACCGTAGCGCTCCAACACAGGTCCGTTTCATCCCTTTTGTGGTACGCCACACCCCTCCGATCAACAGGACCCCCGTTTCGACTGTAGGAGGTCTGTTTCCTCCGTTTTGCGGTACACCAGACCCCTCCCGTTGAACAGGATCCCGTTTCGAACGTGGCCGGTCGAATACAAGGCCGTTTCCTCCGTTCTGCGGTACGCCAGGCCTCATTTCCATCGCCTGTTCCGTCCAAGCCGGTTGGCTCCCCCGCGTTTTGTTGCCTCCCGATGAACACAACGCGTTTTGTTGCCTCCCCATGAACATGACGCATTCCGTTGCCTCCCCATGAACACGATGACAATGTTGTTTCTCCGTTCCGACCCAGCCATGTACACGAGCCCTGGCCGTACTTATGCCCGAGTAGGCGTTCGAGACCCCACCCGTATGTACGTAAGTGGCTGTATTTTCTTTCTTGCACCCTGGCCGTTGTACGTACGTGTACATGCTACATGTGTGCCTCTACTACGACACGTGCGCGCCTCTACTACGACACGTGCGCGCCTCTACATCCACTAGTATGTACGTACACGTTCGCGACCAGAATGACAACGTTACGTACGCTTCGACCAGGTGGGTCCCGACTGTCAGGCAGTTCCTTGCGTGCGAAGATGTAGCTGGTGGGTCCTAGCAGTCAGGGGGCGAATCATTTTTTTCAGACGCACTTCCTTCCGTGCGAAGGTGTAGCTGGTGGGTCCGAGCAGTCAAGGGGGAAACGTTTTTTTCGCGAAATACGGTGGCCCGTCCAGTGGGTCCCTGCTATCAGGTGGAGGAATAATTATTTTGCGCGTAATAAGGAGGCACTTCCTTGCGGCTGCTATGGACCCACCTGTCAGCCTCTCCACGTACAATACTCTTCCGATCGAAGTCGGTCGTTGACAACATTGACCACGCCGTGCCGAGAGCACCATGGCAATGGACGACGGCGAGGCCTAGGAAGGGGACGACGTGGAGCCGGGGAAGACGCGGCAGTGGATGCCCATGCGTAGAGGAGTATGAGGGTTCACTCATTCGGCTGCGGTGTGAGGCTGTCGTCGTCGTAGAATAACAGGGGGTGTGGTTGAGTGGAGGGATGGCCTGGCCAGCGGTGGGAGTAGTAGGGGGCGGTGAGGCCTCCGCGGCATCACAGCCGGCCACGGGAGGCAGGAGCAGGCGGCACGACCGGCGCAGCTTTGGGCGACTGGAGCAAGAAGACCAGAGGTTGAAGAAGCACGACGGCTGTTGGATGGACATCGTACGGTCACTGCAGCTAGAATCGTTCATATTGACTAAGTTGACAAAGCCCTCCCTCCCCGTCAACTTAGTGGGCCCACAAGTCAGCCTCCCACAAAGGTGGGTCCCAGCTAGCAGGGGGTATTCATTTTTTTCTGCTTAATAAGGAGGCACTTCCGGTGGGTCCGAGCTGACAGCGGGGGAAACGTTTTTTTCACGAAATACGGTGGCCCGTTGAAAGTGCAACTATCCCTAGGTGGTTTTGGTAATTCATAACAACATATAGCTCATTGAGCTAATGCTATTCCAAGACTATTATTTCAGGAAAGCTCAATGAATGGCATGGCGTGGATGATGAAAGTGGATCCCTCAAAATACTAAGGACAAAGGATTGGCTCAAGCTCAAAAGCTCAAGACTCATCATTTTATATTTTAGTGATCCAAGATCACATTGAGTCTATAGGAAAAGCCAATACTATCAAGGAGGGATGGGGTGTTGCTTAATGAGCCTCTTGCTTCATGTGCCTAGTGATATCCTCCAAAACCCTCAGCTACTTTCTCACATCCACAAATGACCTAAACCCAAAGCCAAAATCGGTCACACCGATTCTTCCAACTCGGCGCCACTAATTTCAAAAGTCATAGCCACTGCCACAAACCCTAGGCAAATCGGTCCTACCGATAGGGATCTCGGTCTCACCGAGATGGGATTGTAATCTCTTTGTTTCCCTTCGTAACGTTTCGGTCTAACAGAAGTGAGCGATCGGTCCCAGCGAGATTGCAATGTAAACTCTCTGTTTCACTTTTGTAACATTTTGGTCTCACCGAAAAGAGCAAATCGGTCCCACCGAGTTTACCTGACCAACTCTCTGGAAAGCTTATTACCAACATCGATCTCACCGAGTTTGTGTAATCGGTCTTACCGAGATTAAGTTATGCCCTAACCCTAACTGAATCGGTCTCACCGAGTTGCATGTCAGTCCCACCGAAAATCACTAACGGTCACTAGTTTTACTAAATCGGTCCGACCGAGTCTGTTGAATCTGTCCCGCCGAGTTTGGTAAATTGTGTGTAATGGTTAGATTTTGTGTGGAGGCTATATATACCCCTCCACCTCCTCTTCATTCGTGGAGAGAGCCATCAGACTAAACCTACACTTCCAACTTACCATTTCTGAGACAGAACCACCTACTCATGTGTTGAGGCCAAGATATTCCATTCCTACCATATGAATCTTGATCTCTAGCATTCCCCAAGTTTCTTTCCACTCAAATCTTCTTTCAACCAGATCCAAATCCTATGAGAGAGAGTTGAGTGTTGGGGAGACTATCATTTGAAGCACAAGAGCAAGGAGTTCATCATCAACGCACCATTTGTTACTTCTTGGGGAGTGGTGTCTCCTAGATTGGCTAGGTGTCACTTGGGAGCCTCCGACAAGATTGTGGGGTTGAACCAAGGAGTTTGTAAGGGCAAGGAGATCGCCTACTTCGTGAAGATCTACCGCTAGTGGGGCAAGTCCTTTGTGGGCGACGGCCATGGTGGGATAGACAAGGTGGCTTCTTCGTGGAACCTTCATGGGTGGAGCCCTCCGTGGACTAGCGCAACCGTTACCCTTCGTGGGTTGAAGTTTCCATCAACGTGGATGTACGATAGCACCACCTATCGGAACCACGCCAAAAACATCCGTGTCTCCAATTGCGTTTGAATCCTCCAAACCCTTCCCTTTACTTTCTTGCAAGTTGCATGCTTTAATTTCCGCTGCCTATATACTCTTTGCATGCTTGCTTGAATAGTGTGATGATTGCTTGACTTGTCCTAAGATAGCTAAAATCTGTCAAACTCTAAAATTGGGAAAAGGTTAAGTTTTTAATTGGTCAAGTAGTCTAATCACCCCCCCCCTCTAGACATACTTCAAGGTCCTACAAGTGGTATCAGAGCTTTGATCTCCATTTGCTTTGATTTCCATAGCTTTTGGTGGTCATAGCCTTGGTTTCACAACCTAGGAGAGTATGGCGTCTAGCGAGGGAAATTATCACCGTAGAGGTCCTTACTTTGATGGTACTAATTTTGCTAGTTGGAAGCATAACATGAAAATGCATATTCTCAGACATAACCCCGTCGTTTGGGCAATTATTTGTATTGGCTTTCAAGGTGAATTCTTTGATGGGAGAGAGCCGAACCGTGAAGCTAATGCGGAAGAATTGAAGATGCTGCAATACAACGCTCAAGCTTGTGATATCATCTTCAACGGATTGTGCCCCGAAGAATTCAACAAAATCAGCCGTCTTGAGAATGCAAAGGAAATTTGGGATACTTTGATTGATATGCACGAAGGTACCAAATCCGTCAAGGAATCCAAGTTGGATGTGCTCCAAAGTCAGCTTGACAAGTTCAAAATGAAGGATGGTGAAGGTGTCGCTAAAATGTACTCTAGGCTTGCACTTATCACAAATGAGATTGCCGGCTTAGGGAGTGAAAGATGACCGACAGATTCATCATCAAGAAGATCCTAAGAGCATTGGATGGAAAGTATGATACCGTGTGCACATTGATCCAAATGATGCCAAACTATAAAGATCTCAAGCCAACGAAAGTCATTGGAAGAATTGTTGCTCATGAGATGTCACTCAAGGGTAAGGAGGAACTTCACAACAAGTCAAGTGGTGCTTACAAAGCCTCAAGTGAAGCCCCCACATCATCAAGTGAGAAACAAACCTTCAATGAAGAATTGAGCTTAATGGTGAAGAACTTCAAAAAATTCTACAAGAGTAGAAGCAAAGGAAGAAGCTCCAAGTCAAGGTCTTATCATCAAAAGATCTTCTAGTCGAGAGCGCAATTGCTACAATTGTGGGAGGCCTGGACACTATTCCATGAGTGTACGGCACCCTACAAAAGAAGAGAACATTCTCCAAAAAGAAGAAGCAAAAGAGAAGAATCACCACCAAGAGAGAGGAGGAGTAGAGATGATCGTTATGAACGAAGACCCTCACGGAGAAGCAAGGATTCGGAAAGGAAGGACAAGTCATCAAGGAGCTACACAAAATCAAGACATCAAACTCATGTTGGTGAATGGGTATCCGGCTCCGACTCCGACCATCACTCCGAGAGAAGCTATCACTCCGACTCTGAATATACTCAAGATGAAGGTGTTACCGGTCTAGCACTTGTGTCAACCAACTCCTACGACATATTTGATTCACCAAATGAAGGAATTGGAAGATGCTTCATGGCCAAAGGTCCAAAGGTAACACATCCTGAGTATGTTGATTTCAATAGTGATGAAGATGACTTGCTTGTGGATGATGATTTACTTGTTGACAACTCTAGTGATGAATACTATGATGAAACGTCAATTAATCATGCTAATCAAATGAATGACAATGATAAGGAGAAAATTGAGCTTCTAACTAAAGAACTAAACACTCTTAAGTTGGCTCATGAAACTATCTTCGAAGATCATTGAGAACTTTTAAGGGCTCATGAGAAGTTACGCTTTGAAAAGCTCAATCTTGAGCAAGAGCATGAGTTCTTAAAAGCAATCAATGATGATCTCCGTAAGAAAAGTTCTTATTACATTGCCAAGCGTTTACTCTTATCTAATTACATGCCTCAAGTCAAGTCTAGTAACAAGTACAAGAAAGATACTTCCTCTAGTAGTAACAATAATAATGTCAAATCCAATATTGTTGCTTCTAGTAGTTCTCTTGATTCCACTAATGATTCTCTTAGCCAAGTTACACTTGAGCAAGAAAATAGCTTATTGAAGGGAATTATAGAGAAAGGTGTTTACAAGAGCCTTGCCGGGAGTAAGCAATTCGAGGAAATTGTACGCAAGCAAGGAAGACACCGGAAGAATCAAGGTGTTGGTTTTGAACAAAAGTTCAATGCCAATGGAGTTGAGTGGGAAGAAGATCAATACCCCAAGACGAAGTTTGTTCCTCAACAAGAGAAGTATGGTCCTACTTCCTTCAAGGGAACACAAGCTCAAGATGATCTTCCACCACAAGACCACAAGAACAAAGGCAAGGACAAGCTTCAAGAAGAGATTGATGCATTTGAATAAGCACCTAAAGTCTCGGTCAAGTGGGTTCCCAAGACTACGTCAAGTACAACTACAACTCCAAGGATTCCCATCAAGATGATGTGGATCCTGAAGAAAAAGAACTAGAGAGTTCTTGAGGGTGACTCCGCCAACATTCTTCACTCATATCATTATGGCAAGGACAAGTGCAATCAACTTCCACATCTTGCACTAGTTCAAGGAGTCACAAACCCTCATGTTTGTAAGGCAAGGGACAAGGTAACCTAATGTTTTCATGGACATCATCTTGTGTGTGCATCACTCTATGTCTATGGATATTCTTGTTTGTTCCTTGTGGGACTAACCCATGTAGGCAAGTTGAAAGTGCAACTCACTCCAAAGGATTGCTCCAAATGATCTACATCAACATTGAGCATCCACATCTTCAACACCTACATGAAGTCAACATCGACAAAACCCAAGGTTAGTTCATCCCTCTAAAAGGGGATATCACATCTAGGGGGAGCTTAACTCTAAGAATTGAGTCAAGGCAAGTCTAATGGTGTGAACACATCAATGCATTATGTAAAAGTGGTAACCCCACTTGAGCTTAAACGATGAGTATGACCTATGATCAAATGTTTATCATTTGACTCCTAAGTCAATGTACTCATATATAGATGACCTAGTCATCGCCAATTGTTCGATAGATGCTAGAATTGGTTGTGCATGCTTTGCCACATATTTCATTTGCTATCTTATTATGTGAGCATGTTGGTGCATATTTTACTCATTCAAGGACATCCACTTGTTGTTTTGATTGTTTGGTTCTTTCTTCTTTTGGCCAAGTGGATGGACAAGAATGCCTAAGAACTTTCTCTAGCCATCTAAGCTTTTCTCATCTCAAACTCTATTCATGCTACATCACAAAATTTGATTAAGTCAGATTCGAACCACTCTGTGTGAGGAGCACTCGGAGTCCCCGATTCGTCATAGACTTAAACTTCCAAAACTTCTTTGTGATTCTCGGTCTGTACGATTCCTCCATTTCGGTCCTACCGAGATCACCAAGTCGATCTAGGTTTTCAATCTCGGTGCAACCGATTTGAACTTCTCGGTCACACCGAGTTGCTGTAACTGAACACAGTTATGCATCTCGGTGCCACCGAGTTGTTCCACTCGGTCACACCGACAGGGTCGGGCTATATATAGACACGGGCAAAAATTTGGAAATTCCTCCAAACCCCTTCGCCTGCGCAATAAGCTCGCCCTGCCTCCAAGGTCTCCGGATCATCTCCTTGTCGTCAGCCGCCTCCTGTCGCTGGTCTCCGTCGCCGTTAACGGAATTCAACCCCGCCATTGCCGCCGTAGCGAGTTCATCGCCCAACTAGGGTATGGACTCGATCATAGTGCTATCCTCGTCCGATTCCTAGCACATTGTGTTCTTATTGATTCTTGCCACGATTAAAACAAACCTATCCAGTCAATGCAATCCGTAGATTAGATGAGATTTGAAAATTTAGGGTTAGGTTTCCGCCGAAACCATCTCGGACCCACCGAGTTGAAAAACTCAGTCCCACCGATTTGGCTTATGCCATTACACTAGTAGCTCTTGGTCTGATCGAGAATTGCTAATCGGTGCGACCAATTTTAGGACTTTGTGAAACCCTAGCAGTCTTGGTGCCACCGAACTGTGACTCGGTCTAACCGAGTTCATCTGTTTAGGTTCCAAAACTTCTTTTGTATCACCGAGTTTGAAAATTGGTTGATCCAAAATGCTTTCTGTGGAAAACTAAAACTAAATTTTTGAATCATTCTTTTGCAAAAATCTCTGCATTTTGTGATGCTCATCCACTCTATCTCATCTATAACTCTTCACAGGGTCAACAGTTAGTGTTTGCAGCATGTCAGACCCAAGTGCCTGAGGTTGCTGAGGAGGAAGATGAAGAAGGACAAGTTTTGAGGAAGCTCAAGCCCAAGATACCAGATCACAATGATGCCCATCCTGTGGCTGAGGACATGAACATCAGAAAAGATTCAGGATTGAGGCTATGGAGGATGGTAGATCCATATGCCACAAGGAGAAGAACTGCTGTTGATTACAGGTTCCATACAAAGGAACAGCATGACTTCTATGAGACAATCTTGTTGGATAAGAAGCCCATAGTTTGTGATATAAGGTGGGTCGACTGGACCTACATGAAGGAAAATTAAGAGCACTATCCTGGAGTGCAAGACAGTTTTGTTGCTTGTGGAGTTGCAGATTTTGTTGGGCAAAAGCTCACAAACTGGAATGATGAACTTATCATGCAATTCTACTCCACAGCACACTTCTATCCAGATGGGAGGATACTTTGGATGTCTGAAGGTACAAGGTACCAGTCAACTGTTGAGGAGTGGGCAAAACTGATAAATGCCCCAAAGGAAAATGATGATGACCTGGATGTATATGCCAAGAAGAAAATGGGACACAATACCATGGCACATATGTACAAGGAGATCCCAGACAAAGCCCTAGAGACTTTCTCTTTTGGATCAGTCCACTTTCTTATGTCAGGGCTGCCTACAATCAACTGGATCCTAAGGCACACTCTATTGCCTAAGTCAGGTGACCCTAGCATGATCAGAGGGCATGCAATCAATATGTTGCATTTATTTGATGTGCCACAAAAATTCAAGGTCACGAGCCTTATAGTTGAAACCATTAAGAGGACTGCAGTAGATCATAAGAGGAGTTGTGGATATGCCCCTCAGATTCAGGAGTTGATTAACTCAAAGATGGGCACAGGCAAATATCTATTGGATAGGGAACATTTTCCTCTCTATCCAGACTTTGAGGACAATAAGGTTGTCATGAATGAGGATGATCCATCATCAGTTCAAGCTCAAGAGAAGAAGGAGAAGGCAAGGAAGGAGAAGGCTGCCAAGATGCCAACTCAAGAGGAGGCATCTGAGTATTTCTTGAAGAACAAGCAGGAGCAGCTTGGTTACTTGATAGCATCATCTCTGAGGATTGAGAAGGGATTGGCCACCCTCACTCAAAATCAGGAGAGCTTGGAGAGAATCATGGAACAAATATTCTATGAACTAGATGTGAAGGTAACTGAGATTCAGTCAGTTGTGGAGCAGCTACAGGATGACATGCAGGAGAGGAAGGGCAAAGTGCCTAGAGCTCAGAGGTCAGCTGCAGTGCTAGTGCCAGACACCAGAGCCACATCATCTGCACCAGCTACAGCTCCTACAGCTCCAGTGCAACCAGCTCCAGCATCAACTCCAGCACCCTCTACATCAACTAAAGCTTTCGTCCAAGGAGCCATCTCTACACCACCAACTGAAGATCAAGCCTGAGAGTCGATCTAGCACTATGCATTTTCTATGAACTTTTTGGTAACTTGTTGCCAAGGAGGAGAAAAATGTATAGATCATAGGCTTCGAGAGAGAGAGTGTTGCTTTTATTCTCTCTTGATTTGCTGGTTCAAACTTGTTTGCTTTTGATTGCTTGAGATACTATGTTGTTATTTGTGAGACATTGATGATCATGTGTTTGATCATAAGCTACACTTATGCATGTTTGATGATATTATCTTATCTATCCTATGTGATCATTCACTTTTCTTGGTGATGAGTGCATGTATTCAATCTTTATCATTTTGAGCGCTCCACCAAGATGTATGTGACATGGAAGAGTAACCCATGAGCCTAATTCCTTGTGCATTTGCAGTCCAAAGCAAATTTTAAACTATGCACAAATTTAGGGGGAGCTCTTGCTTATCACATACTTCTCAAAGCGACGATGGTTTTCAATCTTATTATCATTTGTCGAAGCTTTGATCTATATGTTGTCATCAATTACCAAAAATGGGGAGATTGAAAGTGCAACTATCCCTAGGTGGTTTTGGTAATTCATAACAACATATAGCTCATTGAGTTAATGATATTCCAAGACTATTATTTCAGGAAAGCTCAATGAATGGCATGGCATGGATGATGAAAGTGGATCCCTCAAAATACTAAGGACAAAGGATTGGCTGAAGCTCAAAAGCTCAAGACTCTTCATTTTATATTTTAGTGATCCAAGATCACATTGAGTCTATAGGAAAAGCCAATACTATCAAGGAGGGATGAGGTGTTGCTTAATGAGCCTCTTGATTCATGTGCTTAGTGATATGCTCCAAAACCCTCAGCTACTTTCTCACATCCACAAATGACCTAAACCCAAAGCCAAAATCGGTCACACCGATTCTTCCAACCCGGCGCCACCGATTTCAAAAGTCATAGCCACTGCCACAAACCCTAGGCAAATCGTTCCTACCGATACGGATCTCGGTCTCACCTAGATGGGATTGTAATCTCTCTTTTTCCCGTCATAACGTTTCGGTCTAACCGAAGTGAGCGATCGGTCCCACCGAGATTGCAATGTAAACTCTCTGTTTCCCTTTTGTAACATTTCGGTCTCACCGAATAGAGCAAATCGGTCCCACCGAGTTTACCTGACCAACTCTCTAGAAAGCTTATTACCAAAATCGGTCTCACCGAGTTTGTGTAATCAGTCTTACCGAGATTACGTTATGCCCTAACCCTAACCAAATCGGTCTCACTGAGTTGCATGTCAGTCCCACCGAAAATCACTAACGTTCACTAGGTTTACTAAATCGGTCCGACCGAGTCTGTTGAATCGGTCCCACCGAGTTTGGTAAATTGTGTGTAACGGTTAGCTTTTGTGTGGAGGCTATATATACCCCTCCACCTCCTCTTCATTCATGGAGAGAGCCATCAGACTAAACCTACACTTCCAACTTACCATTTCGGAGAGAGAACCACCTACTCATGTGTTGAGGCCAATATATTCCATTCCTACCATATGAATCTTGATCTCTAGCCTTCCCCAAGTTGCTTTCCACTCAAATCTTCTTTCAACCAGATCCAAATCCTATGAGAGAGAGTTGAGTGTTGGGGAGACTATCATTTGAAGCACAAGAGCAAGGAGTTCATCATCAACGCACCATTTGTTACTTCTTGGAGAGTGGTTGTCACGCCCAAGATGCGACCCTATCCTAAAGGAACTCGAAAGTCCCACCAAGGATAGAAGCGCATCTTGAAGACGCTTTTGCAAGGTGGACATCATTACATCAACACTACATAATAGATAGGGATACATACATAAGGCATCCAATGCCACCCGAATAGAACATCATCTTACATAAGAGCACCATCCGACTACGGATGAAACACAAACAGAAACTCAAACGACATCCACCCTGCTAGCCCAGGCTGCTGACCTGGAACCTATCCCCTGATCGAAGAAGAAGCAGAAGAAGAACTCCAAAACAAGCAAACATCGCTCTCGCGTCATGATCGTCGCGTAACCTGTACCTGCAACTGTTGTTGTAGTAATCTGTGAGCCACGAGGACTCAGCAATCCCATTGCCATGGGTATCAAGACTAGCAAAGCTTAATGGGAAAGGAAGGGGTAAAGTGGTGAGGTTGCAGTAGCGACTAAGCATATATGGTGGCTAACATACGCAAATAAGAGCGAGAAGAGAGCAAGCGGAACGGTCGTGAAGCTAGCAATGATCAAGAAGTGATCCTGAACTCCTACTTACGTCAAACATAACCCACAAACTGTGTTCACTTCCCGGACTCCGCCAAAAAAGAGACCATCACGGCTACACACGCGGTTGATGCATTTTACTTCAGATCTGGTGTCAAGTTATCTACAACCGGACATTAACAAATTCCCATCTGCCGCATAACAGCGGGCACGGCTTTCGAAAGACATGATGCACAAACAAGCATGATGCATGACAAGACTACATGAAGCTACTCATGGCAAGAGATGATGCAAACAAGAGCAACACATCAAGGCAAGTTTAAATGAGGCCGAAAACAACATATGACAATTCCTGTAAGTCCTCATATGCAAATTTCGAAATTGGTCTAGATCTGAATAAAACTTATGTTCAAGTTGTTAAACAGCAAGTTAATATGCACCAAGATGATCTACACGAGATTCTAGTCAAGTTACATATAAAGTTCATTTAATTTGGAGCTACGGCCTAGAAGATATGAGCAAAACAAGTTAAACATGGCATTGATGCAAAATGCATACAAATATCAAACAACCACACCAAAACAAGTATGCAACATGATAATATGAAACTACATGCAAAATCAAGCAAGTTTCATATAGAGCACACTCAAAACGGAGCAACGGTTCCACACATACACTATACAAATTTAAAGGACAAGCTGTCCAAAACAGCAACTAGGCATCTAGAAAGCATCAAAACAACATGCTACAGCAGCCCAACATGAGAAGAAAAGGCATGGACGTGATGTACAGGTAAAGCATAACAAAACATGAACACTGAGCTATCTCCAGAAATCACTAGAACATACTCAAAAAGACATGTCAAGATTGCATATAATAACACTTTCAGATTTAGCAGAAATAACATCAGGTTGCAATGTTTAGAGCTATCAAAAAACATGTTACAGGAACTTAACATGGCAAAAAAGGCATGGCATGATACTAATAAATGCATAGAACAAATGTCCTTTACTGACCATAAGCCAAAAAGGATCAGAAGATATGATGGCACCCATGTAAACATAGCAAGTTATATGACAGATTCAAACATGTCAGGAACAACGATAAGTAGGCATGTTGTTGAGCTTGTACCACTCACCACAGAGCAATACATGGCATGCCAAGGTGACTAACAGTAAGAATACATGTTTATGAAGCTACGAATGGCAAGAACAAGTTCATAGAGTGCATGGATCACTAGCAAAACACATGGCAAAGCGGAACTTCATGTTAACAGGCTGACAACAACATTATTTAGCAATTTGAGAGCAAGATTACAACAAGCTACGGCAAGCCATAAATGCTACCAGGGGCATGTATGGATAGAGCATGACATGTGTACCAAAACATCCTTAGTGAACATCTCCAGATTATCCATAGAATGACTTGTAGAAGCAGGTTTACATAGCAACCCGAAATAACAGATTCAGCCTAGCAAAACAGCAACAGCAAGTACCCTACTTAACAAGCTTGATGCACTCAGAAAAAGACTCACAAAAATACATGGGTTGCACCTTTGTAAAGATGGCATGACATAGTTCAAAACACATGTAAGACTCATGCTCATAGGATGCACACACAAAATGCAACGAAAAAGACAAATCATCAAGTTCTGTTAACAGACAGCAGTTAGCATCATATAGCACTATTGCAACGATGATTCGGGCATCAAGATGGACTCAAACAAGCATAGCACAATGGAATGAAATGTATAGCATCTCATGATGAACATTTTGATATATTACACGCACGAAACGGAGCAGTATGCATGGAGTTATGATGCGATGAATAGGGCAACATTTTGCAAAAAAATCAGGGACTTAGACGAAAAATCACCTCCGGATCTGGGGGTTGACCCGGGCGCGGATGACTAGGATGGCCGGGGTTCTCGTCGGAGTTGGGGAAAAAGGCGCCGGCGGGCCGGAGAAGTCGGGATGAGGCCGGGGAGGCCGGATCCGGCAGCGGCGGCGCTCCGCGGCCGGAGGCGAGGAGGCGGCGGCCGACGCGGGGCGGGGCGGAGCCCGGCGGCGGCGGTGAGGCGCGGGCGCAGGCGGCGGCGGCGGGCGGGCCGCGCGGGCCTGACTCGGGCCCCGCGGGCTGGCGGCGGCGGGAGGGCGCGAGGGCCACGTGGCGGCGCGCCACTGGCTGGGAGCGGAGGCGGGGAAGCGTCCGGTCCGGGACGGACATGTCCGGCGGACGAGAGGAGCGGGGCTAGGGTTTCGGGGGAAAAACATCCGCGAATTTGGACGGGGAGGGCATATTTATAGATTCTGGGAGCTAGGAGAGTCCAAATGAGGAGCGGTTTTCGCCCACACGATCGTGATCGAACGACCGAGAGCATGGAGGGGGTTTGGATGGGTTTTGGGCCACTTTGGAGGGGTGTTGGGCTGCACAAAAGAAGGGGCTTTCGGGTTACACGGTTAACCGTTGGAGTATCAAACGACCTCCAAATGGCACGAAACTTGACAGACGGTCTACCGGTGCTATACCAAGGCCGCTTGGCAAGACTCGGTCCATTCCGAGAATGTTTAACACTCGCTCACAATGAGAGACAAAAGGGGGACGCCGGAGGACATAGAAGTGTCAGATCGCAAAACGGACAATGGGGAAAATGCTCGGATGCATGAGACGAGCACGTATGCAAAATGAAATGCACATGATGACATGGCAATATGCAACACGCAAGTAAAATACATGGCAACAACAACGAATAACTGGCAGACACCTGGCGCATCAGATTCGGGGCGTTACAACACTCCTCCACTAACAAGAGATCTCGTCCCGAGATCTTAGGACCGAGCCGGAAGGGAAAAGGGATGAGGTGAAACAAGAACTCAAGAGAGAAAACAAAGAATCGAGAGCACTCGAGAAAAGAGAGGAACAACGAGAATGATAAGAATCGAAAGCTCGCGGAATCAGATAGACTATGAAACCACTCCGGTTAGAAGGAGATAAGGCACGAATAAGACTCAAAGGATTTAGGCAGCACTCTAGCTGAAACATGGAGGAATAGAACACGAGTTTGAGAGGACGGAATGGTACTTGACGAGAAGGAAGATACTAGAACTCCTTGAACAAGAATCTTGATGAACACTTGAAGAATGAATTAAATCATGAAGAACCACCATGAAGAACTCCGGTGACAAAACGATGATGAGATAGAATAAAGGATGAAAGAATAAGATGAGCCTTGTGGTGATTTAGATGGAGGTTTTGAAGAAATGGCAGAGGAATTTGAACTCCGGAAAAGAAAAGATGAAAACACTTGGAACTAGAATTTATTCAACAAGAACAAACTCCGAAGAAAAGGGATTACTAGACGATGATGAAATAAGAATAAGAATTACGTTATGCTTATCCTCATCAAATTTAATTGATGACACCGGATTTGGCATGCAACTTATTCTTGTTGAAAAAGGATTAAGGGGGAACATAGCACAACACTTGAGAAAGTCTTCATGAACCACCGGTAGGATTGAAAAGGACGAATGAATTAAAATGATAATCAAAGGAAAAGAATCTGAATGAACCACCGTAAGAATTCGAAAATGACTGATGAAAGAGAAAGAATCACCGGGAAGAATTAGAAGAACAAATATGCCTGAGGGGATTTAGATGCAAGAGAACGGGGAGAACTTGATCTGATTAAAAATCACTTGAATGAAGCACCGGGATAAATAAAGAACGATAACTGGAATGATGGCCTCCGGTGAAAGAAATGGAAAAACAACTCCTGACATACTCCGGATGGTTAAGAAAAGAATATCTGACGAATGGAATAATTAGAGAGGATAATATGAAGATAGAACCACGAATCTTCAAAAGAACGGACAAGATTTAGAGGAAAAACTCTTCTTCGGTCTTCAAATGACGACGAGAAACACCACCAAAATTACTGAGATACTTCGGGAGAATGAAAAAGAGGAAGGGTTGAACCAAAGATGAAAAGAATTTGAAAGCAAACTTGGAGATGGCATCTAACTAATGAAATTCATTCTTATGTCAAACTCCGAAAAGAATTTGAGAATAGCTCCGGGAAATTAGAAGAGTCAGGTAAGATCCTGGGAAAAGACCTGTGGGTTATGGACCCACTAAAATAGAACACCGTTGGAAAGGGATGTTGAACAGATAGGTGAAGCACCGGAACAATTGAAATATTTGAATGAGGTGACAACCATGAATTAATTGACACACAGGCGAATCTCCTGAGATGTCTTCCGAACTCCGGAATGATTGAATGGCGAGAGGCAAACGAGCAAGGAGAACACTTGATCCAAGGAAAAGAATATGATCAACCCGAAAAACTTGAGTTGAGTCCACCGGAAAAGAAAGAGATGAAGAATGACGAACGAGACGAGAATTCACCAGTTGAAACAATTGAGGGGAGACTGAAAAGGCTTTGCACGAATGAAATTGATGCTCGAAACATACTCAAGCTCCGGGAAGAAGAGGGTGGGAGGGCGGGAAAACAAAGGCACCTGGAAGGGACAACAAACGAATATCTTGAAGAGAAAACACCGGTTAAAATCATTGAGGAAAGAAGGCAAAGACTTCGCACGAGTAGGATGGATACTTGATTATGGACTCCGGCTCTGAGATGAAACAGGGTGGGCGGGTGGGAAAAGAAAACAACTGAGGATTGAACTTGAAGATGAAGAGGCTCGAGTCAACTTGACGAGAAATGCACCGGATGCAAAGAGCTGAGGAACCAACGATCGGAAATCCAACTGCGTGATCCTAAAGAAAAAATTTGAAGGGGAAGAGGAGTAATTCAAAACACCTACGTCAAGATTCCTTACCAGAGCGACGAAGGGGCTGAGAAGTAAAAAGAATTCCTACTCTCCGATATAACTAGACTCCGAAAATAGATTTCTTCTAGACTCAACAACGGCCAAACTACACGATCAATCAAGGGGGCTCCTAGGTTCGGTCGAGGCTCTCATACCAACTTGTCACGCCCAAGATGCGACACTATCCTAAAGGAACTCGAAAGTCCCACCAAGGATAGAAGCGCATCTTGAAGATGCTTTTGCAAGGTGGATATCATTACATCAACACTACATAATAGATAGGGATACATACATAAGGCATCCAATGCCACCCGTATACAACATCATCTTACATAAGAGCACCATCCGACTACGGATGAAACACAAACAGAAACTCAAACGACATCCACCCTGCTAGCCCAGGCTACCGACCTCCCCTGATCGAAGAAGAAGCAGAAGAAGAACTCCAAAACAAGCAAACATCGCTCTCGCGTCATGATCATCGCGTAACTTGTACCTGCAACTGTTGTTGTAGTAATCTGTGAGCCACGAGGACTCAGCAATCCCATTACCATGGGTATCAAGACTAGCAAAGCTTAATTGGAAAGGAAGGGGTAAAGTGGTGAGGTTGTAGCAGCGACTAAGCATGTACGGTGGCTAACATACGCAAATAAGAGCGAGAAGAGAGCAAGCGGAATGGTCGTGAAGCTAGCAATGATCAAGAAGTGATCCTGAACTCCTACTTACGTCAAACATAACCCAAAAACTATGTTCACTTCTCGGACTCCGCCGAAAAGAGACCATCACGGCTACACACGCGGTTGATGCATTTTACTTCGGATCTGGTGTCAAGTTATCTACAACCGGACATTAACAAATTCCCATCTGCCGAATAACCGCGGGCACGGCTTTCGAAAGTTTATACCCTGCAGGGGTGTCCCAACTTAGCCCATGATAGCTCTCGCGACCAACGAAGGATATACCTTCTCCCTGGAAGACCCGATCAGACTCGGAATCCCAGTTTACAAGACATTTCGACAATGGTAAAACAAGACCAGCAAGACCGCCCGATGCACCGACAATCCCGATAGGAGCTGCACATATCTCGTTCTCAGGGCAACACCGGATGAACACTACGTACAACTAAAACCAGACCTCGAGTTTCCTCGAGGTGGCGCTGCAAGTGGCTCTGGTTCGGACCAACACTTAGACAAGCATTGGCCCGGGGGGGCAATAATAAAGATGACCCTTGGGTTAATTACTCCCAAGGGAAAAGTAGGTGGTGGTGAGGCAAATGGTAAAACCAAGGTTGGGCCTTGCTGGAGGAGTTTTATTCAAAGCGAACTGTCAAGGGGGTCCCATAAATCACCCAACCGCGTAAGGAACGCAAAATCCGGGAACATAACACCGGTATGACAGAAACTAGGGCGGCAAGAGTGGAACAAAACACCAGGCATAAGGCCGGGCCTTCCACCCTTTACCAAGTATATAGATGCATTAATTAAATAAGAGATATTGTGATATCCCAACAAAATCCTGTTCACCATGGAGTAATCTTCAACTTCACCTGCAACTAACAACGCTATAAGAGGGGCTGAGCAAAGCGGTAACATAGCCAAGCAATGGTTTGCTAGGAACGGTGCAAAAGGTTAGAGGCTGACATGGCAAATTGGGAGGCTTGAAGAGCAAATGATAGGTAGCGCAGCAAAGCGATAGAACGAAGCAACTAGCATAGCAATGATAGTAGTGAGATCCAGGGTAGCGGTCATCTTGCCTGAAATCCTACTAGGAAGAAGAACGAGTGCATGAGAAGATGAAGCCACGAAGACGAACCAAGCATAGACGAATGAATCCTCACGATCGCAACGAAACAGGAACTATCGAGAAGAAACACACAACATAGTAAACACACCACACATAGACAAGACATGATGCACAAACAAGCATGATGCATGACAAGACTACATGAAGCTACTCATGGCAAGAGATGATGCAAACAAGAGCAACACATCAAGGCAAGTTTAAATGAGGCCAAAAACAACATATGACAGTTCCGGTAAGTCCTCATATGCAAATTTCGAAATTGGTCCAGATCTGAATAAACCTTATGTTCAAGTTGTTAAACAGAAAGTTAAGATGCACCAAGATGATCTACACGAGATTCTAGTCAAGTTACATAGAAAGTTCATTTAATTTGAAGCTGCGGCCTAGAAGATATGAGCAAAACAAGTTAAACATGGCATTGATGCAAAATGCATACAAATATCAAACAAACACACCAAAACAAGGATGCAACATGATAATATGAAACTACATGCAAAATCAAGAAAGTTTGATATCGAGCACACTCAAAACGGAGCAACGGTTCCACACATACACTCTATACAAATTTAAAGGACAAGCTGTCCAAAACAGCAACTAGGCATCTAGCAAGCATCAAAACAACATGCTACAGCACCCCAACATGAGAACAAAAGGCATGGACATGATGTACAGGTAAAGCATAACAAAACATGAACACTGAGCTATCTCTAGAAATCACTAGGACATGCTCAAAAAGACATGTCAAGATTGCATATAATAACAGTTTCAGATTTAGCAGAAATAACATCAGCTTGCAATGTTTAGAGCTATCAAACAACATGCATAGAACAAAAGTCCTTTACTGACCATAAGCCAAAAAGGATCATAAGATATGATGGCACCCATGTAAACATAGCAAGTTATATGACAGATTCAAACATGGCAGGAACAACGATAAGTAGGCATGTTGGTGAGCTTGTACCACTCACCACAGAGCAATAAATGGCATCACAAGGTGACTAACAGTAAGAATACATGTTTATGAAGCTACGAATGGCAAGAACAAGTTCATAGAGTGCATGGGTCACCAGCAAAACACATGGCAAAACTGAACTTCATGTTAACAGGCTGACAGCAACATTATTTAGTAATTTGAGAGCAAGATTACAACAAGCTACGGCAAGCCATAAATGCAACCAGGGGCATGGATGGGTAGAGCATGACATGTATACCAAAACATCCTTAGTGAACATCTCCATATTATCCATAGAATGACTTGTAGCAGCAAGTTTACATAGCATCACGAAATAACAGATTCAGCCTAGCAAAACAACAACAACAAGTACCCTACTTAACAAGCTTGATTCACTCATAACAAGACTCGCAAAAATACATGGATTGCACCTCTGTAAATATGGCATGACATAGTTCAAAACACATGTAGGACTCATGCTCATAGGATGCACACACAAGATGCAACAAAAAAGATAAATCATCAAGTTCTGTTAACAGACAGCAGTTAACATCATATAGCACTCTTTCAACGATGATTCAGGCATCAAGATGGACACAAACAAGCATGGCACAATGGAATGAAATGTAGAGCATCTCATGACGAACATTTTTATATATTACACGCACGAAACGGAGCAGCATGCATGGAGTTATGATGCGATGAACAGGGCAACATTATGCAAAAAAATCAGGGACTTAGACGAAAAATCACCTCCGGATCTGAGGGTTGACCCGGGCGCGGATGACGAGGACGGCCGGGGTTCTCGCCGGAGTTGGGAAAAAGGCGCCGGCGGGCCGGAGAAGTCGGGGACGGGGCCGGGGAGGCCGGATCCGGCGGCGGCGGGGTCGGGGGTCGCCGGAGATGGTGGCACCGGCGGGCACCTGCACGGGCT
>NC_041383.1:362959192-362977109 GCF_002162155.2 Triticum dicoccoides
CGGCGAGGCGCGGGCGCAGGCGGCGGCGGCGGGCGGGTCGCGCGGGCCCGACTCTGGCCCCGCGGGCTGGCGGTGGCGGGAGGGCGTGGGGGCCACGTGGCGGCGCGCCATTGGCTGGGAGCGGCGGTGGGGAAGCGTCCGGTCCGGGACGGACATGTCCGGCGGACGAGAGGAGCGGGGCTAGGGTTTCGGGGAAAAACATCCGCGAATTTGGACGGGGAGGGCATATTTATAGATTCTGGGAGCTAGGAGAGTCCAAATGAGGAGCGGTTTTCGCCCACACGATCGTGATCGAACGAACGAGAGCATGGAGGGGGTTTGGATGGGTTTTGGGCCACTTTGGAGGGGTGTTGGGCTGCACAAAATAAGGGGGTTTTAGGCTATGCGGTTAACCGTTGGAGTATCAAACGACCTCCAAATGGCACGAAACTTGACAGACGGTCTACCGGTGCTATACCAAGGCCGCTTGGCAAGACTCGGTCCATTCCGAGAATGTTTAACACTCGCTCACAACGAGAGACAAAAGGGGGACGCCGGAGGACGTAGAAGTGTCGGATCGCAAAACGGACAACGGGGAAATTGCTCGGATGCATGAGACGAACACGTATACAAAATGAAATGCACATGATGACATGGCAATATGCAACACGCAAGCAAAAGACATGGCAACAACGACGAATAACTGACAGACACCTGGCGCATTAGATTCGGGGTGTTACAGTGGTGTCTCCTAGATTGGCTAGGTGTCACTTGGGAGCCTCCAACAAGATTGTGGAGTTGAACCAAGGAGTTTGTAAGGGCAAGGAGATCGCCTAATTCGTGAAGATCTACCGCTAGTGAGGCAAGTCCTTCGTGGGCAACGGCCATGGTGGGATAGACAAGGTTGCTTCTTTGTGGACCCTTCGTGGGTGGAGCCCTCCGTGGACTCGCGCAACTGTTTCCCTTCGTGGGTTGAAGTCTCCATCAACATGGATGTACGATAGCACCACCTATCGGAACCACGCCAAAAACATCAGTGTCTCCAATTGCGTTTGAATCCTCCAAACCCTTCCCTTTACTTTCTTGCAAGTTGCATGCTTTAATTTCCGCTGCCTATATACTCTTTGCATGCTTGCTTGAATAGTGTTATGATTGCTTGACTTGTCCTAAGATAGCTAAAATCTGTCAAACTCTAAAATTGGAAAAAGGTTAAGTTTTTAATTGGTCAAGTAGTCTAATCACCCCCCCCCCCTCTAGACATACTTCAAGGTCCTACACCCATCCGGTGGGTCCCTGTTGTCAGGTGGAGGAATAATTATTTTTGCGTGTAATAAGGAGGCACTTCCTTGCGGCTGTCGTGGACCCAGCTGTCAGCCTCTCCATGTACAGTACTCTTCCGATGGAAGTCGGTCGTTGACCACATTGACCACGCCGTGCCGAGAGCACCAACGGTGGACGACGGCGAGGCCTAGGAAGGGGACGATGCGGAGCCGGGTAAGACGCGGCAGTGGATGCCCACGCGTAGAGGAGTATGAGGATTCACTCGTTCGGCTGCGGTGTGAGGCTGTCGTCGCCGCAGAATAACAGGGGGTGTGGGTGAGTGGAGGGATGGCCTGGCCAGCAGCGGGAGTAGTAGGGGCGGTGAGGCCTCCGCGGCATCACAGCCGGCCACGGGAGGCAGGAGCAGGTGGCACGACTGGCGCTGCTTTGGGTGGCTGGAGCAAGAAGACCAGAAGTTGAAGAAGCATGATGGTCGTTGGATGGACATCGTGCGGTCACTGCAGCTAGAATCGTTCATATTGACTAAGTTGACAAAGCCCTCTGTCCCCGTCAACTTAGTGGGCACAAAAGTTAGCCTCCCACCAAGGTGGGTCCCATCAAGCAGGGGGAGTATTCAGTTTTTTCCTGCATAATAAGGAGGCACTTCCGGTGGGTCCGAGCTGACAGCGGGGGGAACGTTTTTTTCGCAAAATACGGTGGCCCGTCAGGTGGGTCCCAGCAGTCAGGGGGCAAACATTTTTTCGCAAATTACGGTGGCCCGTCCAGTGGGTCCCTGTTGTCAGTTGGAGGAATCATTATTTTCCGTGTAATAAGGAGGCACTTCCTTGCTGCGGCCGTGGACCCAGCTGTCAGACTCTCCACGTACAGTATACTTCCGATGGAAGTCGTTCCTTGACCATGTTGATCATGCCGCGTTCCGTTGCATGCATGCGTCCATGGGCGTGGTGTGTCCCCACTGTCAGCCTCTCACGTACAGTCATCTTCCGATGACTCTCGGTTGTTGACCATGTTGACCACACCGTGCCGAGCGCACCCAGACTGGAACAACCCAGAGATGGGGAAGACAGGATAGTGGAGTCGCAAATGGAGAGGAGTGGGAAACTTCACTGGTTCGGGTGTGCGGCAGCATAGCCACGGTGCCGCCCACGGGAGACAGGAGCAAGAACAGGGGTTGAAGAAGGAGCACGGCTGTTGGATTAACATCCAATGGTCTAGCTGCTAGAATCATTTGTTTGTTAAGTTGACAAAGCCGTGCGTACACGTCCGCTTAGTAGGCCCACAAGTCGGCCACCAAACCTGATGGGTCCCAGCTGTCAACAGGATGAATATTTTTTTCGTAAAACAAGGAGGCACTTCCTTCCGTGCGAAGATACAGCCGGTGGGTCCCAGCTGTCAGGTGGAGGAAACATTTTTTCAGCTTAATAAGGAGGAACTTTCCTTGCGTGCGACCATGGACCTCGTGGGTCCCAGCCGTCAGGCTCTCCACGTATAGTCCTCTTCCGATGACTCTTGTTTGTTGACCACGCCGCACTAAGCACAGCGAGGCTGTGGACGACGGCGAGGCCCCGGACGGGAACGACTCGGAGATGGGAAGACGCGGCAGTGGAGTCGCAGATTGAGAGGAGGAGAAGGGTTATAACTGGTTCTGTTGCAGCATGGGGCTGCAGTCTGTGGAGAATAACAGGAGGTGTCGAGGGGTGGAGGGATAGCCTGGCCGATGGTGGGGTAGCGCTTCGCAGCGATGCGTGCTAAGCAGAGCCGCTAGCCGCCGAAGGCCGGACCAGGCGGTCCCGGCGACGCTGGAGGAAGAAGACGAGAGATTGAAGGTGCATGCCGGCCGTTGGATATAAATCCAATGGTTGTGGATGACACAATCATTTGTTGACCAAGTTGACAACACCCTGCGTAGGCTTTGACCTATTGGCCCACATGTCAGCCTGCAAAAATGTGGCATATATTTAACCCATATTTTCTAGAATGTACAGTCCATTTTGCGGGGCTGGGTGAACAAATAATTTTGCGTCAATCAGACCCATTTATATTTTCTAAGAAATCCCAGCCCATTTGCACTTCCTTGAAATACATGTATTAGGTGGGCTCATTATATATATAGTGTTATGTTAGAAGGTGCAATTAATATCAAAGAATATACCGGAGAGGCTCATTTATATATATATATATATATATATATATATATATATATATAATTAACAAATTAGCGAGTTATTGATCAAAATAAAAATGAGTGCGTCATTATTAAATTGGTCCTTAAAATCTTCGCAAGCTTTTGTACGCAATTACCAGGATTTTCCTTGCCCGTGAGTCAAAAACAACCAGGATTTTCCTTGCCAACTTCCGTTAAACATTTACTTTTATAAGTTAATAACATGTGGGATGTTTTTATAATGTATATATAAGTCTCTATAAAATATACGATAATAGTAATAATATAAATATATATAATATGGTTAGAAGGGAAAACATAAATTGAACACAGCATTATTATTCTTATATATAGATAAATAGAACAGAGACCTGCGTTTTATTAAAAAATACATTGGGCTGCCGATCTTTAAGAAAAATCCCAAGGCCGGTATGGACCTCAAAAAATAAGTTGAAACCACTGTCTTCGTATGTCGTGGGCTACGCATGTTAAAATACAAAACCTAGGCCTAGTTGATACTTGTTCGCCCTCTGAAAAAAATAATACCAAATCCCCGAGCGAACTGGATTAAAGAGGGGGCCGGCGGCACGACTGAAGAAGCACATCAGGAGCGATTTTTCTTCTTAAGTGGACGGCTCTTGATAGCATTTTTTTTACTTGCCTCTACACCATACAACTTGTATTTTTAGCCTCCTAGTCCATCGTGGTGGACAAGCAGCCCATTTGCTGCGCGGGCCAACCTATAGAAACCAGCACTCGATTTTTCATCAAGCCCCAATAAACAATGCCGTACTATGTTTGTTTTGAGGCCGAAAACATTACGGCAGGGGTTGAACGGGGGAGAGGAGAAGACAGAGTAATAAAAAGATTAAAAAGAGTTGATGTGCCATTGCTACCCTAACAAAGCAGGTGCAATTCTGTTGGGGAACGTAGCAAAAATTCAAAATTTTCCTACGTGTCACCAAGATCTATCTATGGAGAGACTAGCAACGAGGGGAAGGAGAGTGCATCTACATACCCTTGTAGATCACTAAGCAGAAGCGCTCAAGAGAACGGGGTTGAAGGAGTCGTACTCATCGTGATCCAAATCACCGGAGATCCTAGTGCCAAACGGACGGCACCTTCGCGTTCAACACACGTACAACCCGGTGACGTCTCCCATGCCTTGATCCAGCAAGGAGAGAGGGAGAGGTTGAGGAAGACTCCATCCAGCAGCAGCACGACGGCGTGGTGGTGGTGGAGGAGCATGGCAATCCTGCAGGGCTTCGCCAAGCACCGCGGGAGAGGAGGAGGACTTGGGAGAGGGGGAGGGCTGCGCCAAAACTTTTGTAAAGCTCCCATGCGCCTCCCCACTATATATAGGGGTGGAGGGGGCTGGTTCCTTGCCCTCCAAGTCCATTGGGGCATTGGAAAAGGTGGGAGGAAAGAAATCCCATCATTTCCTTCCCCACCGATTGTTATCCCCCCTTTTTAGGGATCTTGATCTTATCCCTTCGAGATATGATCTTATTCCTTCTAAGGGGGAATCTTGGTGCGCCTTGACCAGGGGTGTGGGGCCTTGCCCCCACTACCCATGTTCATGTGGGTCCCCCCATGCAGGTGGGCCCCACTCCGGAACCTTCTAGAACCTTCCCGGTACAATACCGAAAATTCCCGAACATTTTTCGGTGGCCAAAATAGGACTTCCCATATATAAATCTTTACCTCCAGACCATTCCGAAACTCCTCGTGACGTCCGAGATCTCATCCGGGACTCCGAACAACATTCGGCAACCACATACAAACTTCCTTTATAACCCTAGCATCATGGAACCTTAAGTGTGTAGACCCTACGGGTTCGGGAACCATGCAGACATGACCGAGACGTTCTACGGTCAATAACCAACAGCGGGATCTGGATACCCATGTTGGCTCCCACATGTTCCACGATGATCTCATCGGATGAACCACAATGTCAAGGACTCAATCGATCCCGTATACAATTCCCTTTGTCTAATGGTATTGTACTTGCCCGAGATTCGATCGTCGGTATACCGATACCTTGTTCAATCTCGTTACCGGCAAGTCTCTTTACTCATTCCGTAACACATCATCCCGCGATCAACTCTTTGATCACATTGTGCACATTATGATGATGTCCTACCGAGTGGGCCCAGAGATACCTCTCCGTCACACGGAGTGACAAATCCCAGTCTCGATTCGTGCCAACCCAACAGACACTTTCGGAGATACCTGTAGTGCACCTTTATAGCCACCCAGTTGTGGTGTGATGTTTGGTACACCCAAAGCATTCCTACGGTATCCGGGAGTTGCACAATCTCATGGTCTAAGGAAAAGATACTTGACATTAGAAAAGCTTTAGCATACGAACTACACGATCTCTGTGCTAGGCTTAGGATTGGGTCTTGTCCATCACATCATTCTCCTAATGATGTGATCCCGTTATCAACGACATCCAATGTCCATGGTCAGGAAACCGTAACCATCTATTGATCAACGAGCTAGTCAACTAGAGGCTTACTAGGGACATGGTGTTGTCTATGTACCCACACATGTATCTGAGTTTCCCGTCAATACAATTATAGCATGGATAATAAACGATTATCATGAACAAGGAAATGTAATAATAACTAATTTATTATTGCCTCTAGGGCATATTTCCAACAAATTCTTCTCGGGAAGAAGGTGTGTCGTTGACACCCACACGTCACATCCCCCACAGTAGGCATTGTTGGGGAACGTTGCAGAAAATTAAAATTTTTCCTACGGTTTCACCAAGATCCATCTATGAGTTCATCTAAGCAACGAATGAAAGGGGAGATGCATCTACATACCACTTTGTAGATCGCGAGCGGAAGCGTTCAAAAGAACGGGGTTGAAGTAGTCGTTCTCGTCGTGATCCTATCACCGGAGATCCTAGCGCCGAACGGACGGCACCTCCGCGTTCAACACACGTACGGTCAGCGTGGCGTCTCCTCCGTCTTGATCCATCAAGGGGGAAGGAGAGGTTGATGATGATCCAGCAGCACGACGGCGTGGTGGTGGATGCAGCAGAACTCCGGCAGGGCTTTGCCAAGCTGCTGCGGGAGGAGGAAGAGGTGTAGCAGGGGGAGGGAGGCGCCAAGACTTGGGTTTTCGGCTACCCTCCCCCTTGCCCTCCTTTATATAGGCCCCCAGGGGGGGCGCCGGCCCTGGGAGATTCAATCTCCCAAGGGGCGGCGGCCAAGGGGGGTGGAGTGCCCAAGGCAAGTGATGCACCCCCCCCACCTAGGGTTTCCAACCCTAGGCGCAGGGGGGGCCAAGGGGAGGCGCACCAGCCCACTAGGGGCTGGTTCCCCTCCCACTTCAGCCCACAGGGCCCTCCGGGATAGGTGGCCCCACCCGGTGGACCCCCGGGACCCTTCCGGTGGTCCCGGTACAATACCGGGTGACCCCGAAACTTTCCCGATGGCCGAAACAACACTTCCTATATAGTTTTCTTTACCTCCGGACCATTCCGGAACTCCTCGTGACGTCCGGGATCTCATCCGGGACTCCGAACAACATTCGGTTTGCTGCATACTCATATTCATACAACCCTAGCGTCACCGAACCTTAAGTGTGTAGACCCTACGGGTTCGGGAGACATGTAGACATGACCGAGATGGCTCTCCGGTCAATAACCAACAGCGGGATCTGGATACCCATGTTGGCTCCCACATATTCCTCGATAATCTCATCGGATGAACCATGATGTCGAGGGTTCAAGCAACCCCGTATAGTATTCCCTTTGTCAGACGGTATGTTACTTGCCCGAGACTCGATCGTCGGTATCCCAATACCTTGTTCAGTCTCGTCACCGGCAAGTCACTTTACTCGTACCATTATGCATGATCCCGTGACCAGACACTTGCTCACTTTGAGCTCATTATGATGATGCACTACCGAGTGGGCCCAGTGATACCTCTCCGTAACACGGAGTGACAAATCCCAGTCTCGACCCGTGTCAACCCAACAGACACTTTCGGAGATACCTGTAGTGCACCTTTATAGTCACCCATTTACGTTGTGACGTTTGGTACACCCAAAGCACTCCTACGGTATCCGGGAGTTACACGATCTCATGGTCTAAGGAAGAGATACTTGACATTGGAAAAGCTCTAGCAAAACGAACTACACGATCCTGTGCTATGCTTAGGAATGGGTCTTGTCCATCACATCATTCTCCTAATGATGTGATCCCGTTGTCAACGACATCTAATGTCCATAGTCAGGAAACCATGACTATCTGTTGACCAACGAGCTAGTCAACTAGAGGCTTACTAGGGACTTATTGTGTTCTATGTCTTCACACGTGTATTACGATTTCCGGATAATACAATTATAGCATGAATAAAAGACAATTATCATGAACAAGGAAATATAATAATAATAATACTTTTATTATTGCCTCTAGGGCATATTTCCAACAGTCTCCCACTTGCACTAGAGTCAATAATCTAGTTACATTGTGATGAATCAAACACCCATAGAGTTCTGGTGCTGATCATGTTTTGCTCGCGAGAGAGGTTTAGTCAACGGATCTGCAACATTCAGATCCGTATGTACTTTGCAAATATCTATGTCTCCATCTTGAACATTTTCACGGATGGAGTTGAAGCCACGCTTGATGTGCCTGGTCTTCTTGTGAAACCTGGGCTCCTTGGCAAGGGCAATAGCTCCAGTGTTGTCACAGAAGAGTTTGATCGGCCCCGACGCATTGGGTATGACTCCTAGGTCTATGATAAACTCCTTCACCCAAATTGCTTCATGCGCTGCCGCCGAGGCTGCCATGTACTCCGCTTCACATGTAGATCCCGCCACGACGCTCTGCTTGCAGCTGCACCAGCTTACTGCTCCACCATTCAACATATACACATATCCGGTTTGTGACTTAGAGTCATCCAGATCTGTGTCAAAGCTAGCATCAACGTAACCCTTTACGGTGAGCTCTTCGTCACCTCCATAAACGAGAAACATGTCATTTCTCCTTTTCAGGTACTTCAGAATATTCTTGACCACTGTCCAGTGTTCCTTGCCGGGATTACTTTGGTACCTTCCTACCAAACTTACGGCAAGGTTTACATCAGGTCTGGTACACAGCATGGCATACATAATAGATCCTATGGCTGAGGCATAGGGGATGACACTCATATCTTCTTTATATTTTGCAGTGGTCGGGCATTGAGCCGAGCTCAATCTCACACCTTGCAATACAGGCAAGAACCCCTTCTTGGAATGATCCATTTTGAACTTCTTCAAAATCTTATCAAGGTATGTGCTTTGTGAAAGACCTATGAGGCGTCTTGATCTATCCCTATAGATCTTGATGCCTAATATGTAAGTAGCTTCTCCAAGGTCCTTCATTGAAAAACACTTATTCAAGTAGGCCTTAATGTTGTCCAAGAATTCTATATCATTTCCCATCAAAAGTATGTCATCTACATATAATATGAGAAATGCTACAGAGCTCCCACTCACTTTCATGTAAACGCAAGCTTCTCCATAAGTCTGCATAAACCCAAACGCTTTGATCATCTTATCAAAGCGAATGTTCCAACTCCGAGATGCTTGCACCAGCCCATAAATGGATCGCTGGAGCTTGCACACTTTGTTAGCATTCTTAGGATCGAAAAAACCTTCCGGCTGCATCATATACAGTTCTTCCTTAAGATGCCCGTTAAGGAATGCCGTTTTGATGTCCATCTGCCATATCTCATAATCATAGTATGCGGCAATTGCTAACATGATTCGGACGGACTTAAGCTTCGCTACTGGAGAGAAAGTCTCATCGTAGTCAATCCCTTGAACTTGCCAATAACCCTTAGCGACAAGTCGAGCTTTATAGATGGTTACATTACCATCCGCGTCCGTCTTCTTCTTAAAGATCCATTTGTTTTCTATTGCTCGCCGATCATCGGGCAAGTCAGTCAAAATCCATACTTTGTTTTCATACATGGATTCTATCTTGGATTACATGGCTTCAAGCCATTTGTTGGAATCTGGGCCCACCATTGCTTCTTCATAGTTCGAAGGTTCACCGTTGTCTAACAACATGATCTCCAGGACAGGGTTGCCATACCACTCTGGTGTGGAACGTGTCCTTGTGGACCTACGAAGTTCAGTAGCAACTTGATCACAAGTACCTTGATCATCATCATTAATTTCCTCTCCAGTCGATGTAGGCACCACAGGAACATTTTCCTGAGATGCACTACTTTCCGGTTCAAGAGGTGGTACTTCATCGAGTTCTACTTTCCTCCCACTTACTCCTTTCGAGAGAAACTCTTTTTCCAGAAAGGATCCATTCTTGGCAACAAAGATCTTGCCCTCGGATCTTAAGTAGAAGGTATACCCAATGGTTTCCTTAGGGTATCCTATGAAAAAGCATTTTTCCGACTTGGGTTCGAGCTTTTCAGGTTGAAGTTTCTTGACATAAGCATCGCATCCCCAAACTTTTAGAAACGACAGCTTAGGTTTCTTCCCAAACCATAATTCATACGGTGTCGTCTCAACGGATTTAGACGATGCCCTATTTAAAGTGAATGTAGCTTTCTCTAGAGCGTATCCCCAAAATGATAGCGGTAAATCGGTAAGAGACATCATAGATCGCACCATATCCAATAGAGTGCGATTACGACGTTCGGACACACCATTATGCTGAGGTGTTCTAGGTGGCGTGAGTTGTGAAATGATTCCACATTTTCTTAAGTGTGTACCAAATTCGTGACTTAAATATTCTCCTCCACGATCCGATCGTAAGAATTTTATCTTTCGGTCACGTTGATTCTCTACTTCATTCTGAAATTCCTTGAACTTTTCAAAGGTCTCAGACTTGTGTTTCATCAAGTAGACATACCCATATCTACTCAAGTCATCAGTGAGAGTGAGAACATAATGATATCCTCCGCGAGCCTCAATGCTCATTGGACCGCACACATCGGTATGTATGATTTCCAACAAGTTGGTTGCTCGCTCCATTGTTCCGGAGAACGGAGTCTTGGTCATTTTGCCCATGAGGCATGGTTCGCATGTGTCAAATGATTCATAATCGACAGACTCTAAAAGTCCATCAGCATGGAGCTTCTTCATGCGCTTGACACAATGTGACCAAGGCGGCAGTGCCACAAGTACGTGGGACTATCGTTATCAACTTTACATCTTTTGGTATTCACGCTATGAATATGTGTAACATTACATTCGAGATTCATTAAGAATAAACCATTGACCATCGGGGCATGACCATAAAACATATCTCTCATATAAATAGAACAACCATTATTCTCGGATTTAAATGAGTAGCCATCTCGTATCAAACGAGATCCAGATACAATGTTCATGCTCAAACTTGGCACTAAATAACAATTATTGAGGTTTAAAACTAATCCCGTAGGTAAATGTAGAGGTAGTGTGCCGACGGCGATCACATCGACCTTGGAATCATTCCCGACGCGCATCGTCACCTCGTCCTTCGCCAGTCTCCGCTTATTCCTCAGCTCCTGCTGTGAGTTACAAATGTGAGCAACGGCACCGGTATCAAATACCCAGGAGTTACTACGAGTACTGGTAAGGTACACATCAATTACATGTATATCAAATATACCTTTAGTGTTGCCGGCCTTCTTGTCCGCTAAGTATTTGGGGCAGTTCCGCTTCCAGTGACCCTTCCCCTTGCAATAAAAGCACTCGGTCTCAGGCTTGGGTCCATTCTTTGACTTCTTCCCAGCAACTGGCTTACCGGGTGCGGCAACATCTTTGCCGTCCTTCTTGAAGTTCTTCTTACCCTTGCCCTTCTTGAACTTAGTGGTCTTATTGACCATCAACACTTGATGTTCTTTCTTGATTTCAACCTCTGCTGACTTCAGCATTGAGAATATTTCAGGAATGGTCTTTACCATCCCCTGCATATTGTAGTTAAACACAAAGCTCTTGTAGCTCGGTGGGAGTGACTGAAGGATTCTGTCAATGACCGCCTCTTCCGGGAGGTTGATCTCCAACTGGGACAGGCGGTTGTGCAACCCAGACATTTTGAGTATGTGCTCACTGACAGAACTGTTTTCCTCCATCTTACAACTATAGAACTTATCGGAGACTTCATATCTCTCGACCCGGGCATGAGCTTGAAAAACCATTTTCAGCTCCTCGAACATCTCATATGCTCCATGTCGCTCAAAACGCTTTTGGAGCCCCGGTTCTAAGCTGTAAAGCATGCCGCACTGAACGAGGGAGTAATCATCAGCACTAGATTGCCAAGTGTTCATAACATCTTGGTTCTCTGGGATGGGTGCTTCACCTAGCGGTGCATCTAGAACATAATCTTTCTTGGCTGCTATGAGGATGATCCTCAGGTTCTGGACCCAGTCCGAATAGTTGCTGCCGTCATCTTTCAGCTTGGTTTTCTCTAGGAACGCGTTGAAGTTCATGTTGACATGAGCGTTGGCCATTTGATCTACAAGACATATTTTGCAAAGGTTTTAGACTAAGTTCATGATAATTAAGTTCATCTAATCAAATTATTTAATGAACTCCCACTCAGATTAGACATCCCTCTAGTCATCTAAGTGTTACACGATCCGAGTCGACTAGGCCGTGTCCGATCATCACGTGAGATGGACTAGTCATCATCGGTGAACATCTCCATGTTGATCGTATCTTCCATACGACTCATGTTCGACCTTTCGGTCTCTGTGTTCTGAGGCCATGTCTGTACATGCTAGGCTCGTCAAGTTAACCCTAAGTGTTCTACATGTGTAAATCTGTCTTACACCCGTTGTATGTGAACGTAAGGATCTATCACACCCGATCATCACGTGGTGCTTCGACACGACGAACATTAGCAATGGTGCACAGTTAGGGGGAACACTTTCTTGAAATTATTATAAGGGATCATCTTATTTACTACCGCCGTTCTAAGTAAACAAGATGCATAAAACATAATAAACATCACATGCAATTATATAGTAGTGACATGATATGGCCAATATCATATAGCTCCTTCGATCTCCATCTTTGGGGCTCCATGATCATCTTCGTCACCGGCATGACACCATGATCTCCATCATCATGATCTCCATCATTGTGTCCTCATGAAGTTGTCACGCCAACGACTACTTCTACTTCTATGGCTAACGCGTTTAGCAATAAAGTAAAGTAATTTACATGGCGTTCTTCAATGACACGCAGGTCATACAAAAATAAAGACAACTCCTATGGCTCCTGCCGGTTGTCATACTCATCGACATGCAAGTCGTGATTCCAATTACAAGAACATGATCTCATACATCACAATATATCATTCATCATTCATCGCAACTTCTGGCCATATCACATCACATGACAATTGCTGCAAAAACAAGTTAGACGTCCTCTAATTGTTGTTGCATCTTTTACGTGGCTGCAATTGGGTTCTAGCAAGAACATTTTCTTACCTACGAATAACCACAATGTGATTTTGTCAACTTCTATTTACCCTTCATAAGAACCCTTTTCATCTAATCCGCTCCAACTAAAGTAGGAGAGACATACACCCGCTAGCCACCTTATGCAACTAGTGCATGTCAGTCGGTGGAACCTGTCTCACGTAAGCATACGTGTAAGGTCGGTCCGGGCCGCTTCATCCCACAATACCGCTGAAGCAAGAAAAGACTAGTAGCGGCAAGCAAGTTGACAAGATCTACGCCCACAACAAAATTGTGTTCTACTCGTGCAATAGAGAACTACGCATAGACCTAGCTCATGATGCCACTGTTGGGGAACGTTGCAGAAAATTAAAAAATTTCCTACGGTTTCACCAAGATCCATCTATGAGTTCATCTAAGCAACGAGTGAAAGGGGAGATGCATCTACATACCACTTTGTAGATCGCGAGCGGAAGCGTTCAAAAGAACGGGGTTGAAGTAGTCGTTCTCGTCGTGATCCTATCACCGGAGATCCTAGCGCCAAACGGACGGCACCTCCGCGTTCAACACACGTACGGTCAGCGTGACGTCTCCTCCGTCTTGATCCAGCAAGGGGGGAGGAGAGGGTGATGATGATCCAGCAGCACGACGGCGTGGTGGTGGATGCAGCAGAACTCCGGCAAGGCTTCGCCAATCTGCTGCGGGAGGAGGACGAGGTGTAGCAGGGGGAGGGAGGCGCCAAGACTTGGGTTTTCGGCCGCCCTCCCCCTTGCCCTCCTTTATATAGGCCCCCAGGGGGGCGCTGGCCCTGGGAGATTCAATCTCCCAAGGGGCGGCGGCCAAGAGGGGTGGAGTGCCCCCCAAGGCAAGTGATGCGCCCTCCCCCCCACCTAGGGTTTCCAACCCTAGGCGCAGGAGGGGGCCCAGGGGGGGCGCACCAGCCCACTAGGGGCTGGTTCCCCTCCCACTTCAGCCCACGGGGCCCTCCAGGATAGGTGGCCCCACCCGGTGGACCCCCGGGACCCTTCCGGTGGTCCCGGTACAATACCGGGTGACCCCGAAACTTTCCCGATGGCCGAAACAGCACTTCCTATATAGTTTTCTTTACCTTCGGACCATTCCAGAACTCCTCGTGACGTCCGGGATCTCATCCGGGACTCCGAACAACATTCGGTTGCTGCATACTCATATTCATACAACCCTAGCGTCACCGAACCTTAAGTGTGTAGACCCTACGGGTTCGGGAGACATGTAGACATGACCGAGATGGCTCTCCGGTCAATAACCAACAGCGGGATCTGGATACCCATGTTGGCTCCCACATACTCCTCGATGATCTCATCGGATGAACCACGATGTCGAGGGTTCAAGCAACCCCGTATAGTATTCCCTTTGTCAGACGGTATGTTACTTGCCCGAGACTCGATCTTCGGTATCCCAATACCTTGTTCAGTCTCGTCACTGGCAAGTCACTTTACTCGTACCGTTATGCATGATCCCGTGACCAGACACTTGCTCACTTTGAGCTCATTATGATGATGCACTACCGAGTGGTCCCAGTGATACCTCTCCGTAACATCGAGTGACAAATCCCAGTCTCGATCCGTGTCAACCCAATAGACACTTTCGGAGATACTTGTAGTGCACCTTTATAGTCACCTAGTTACGTTGTGACGTTTGGTACACCCAAAGCACTCCTACGGTATCCGGGAGTTACACGATCTCATGGTCTAAGGAAGAGATACTTGACATTGGAAAAGCTCTAGCAAAACGAACTACACGATCTTGTGCTATGCTTAGGAATGGGTCTTGTCCATCACATCATTCTCCTAATGATGTGATCCCGTTGTCAACGACATCTAATGTCCATAGTCAGGAAACCATGACTATCTGTTGACCAACGAGCTAGTCAACTAGAGGCTTACTAGGGACGTATTGTGGTCTATGTATTCACACGTGTATTACGATTTCCGGATAATACAATTATAGCATGAATAAAAGACAATTATCATGAACAAGGAAATATAATAATAATACTTTTATTATTGCCTCTAGGGCATATTTCCAACAGGCATACTAACAATTTCACACACAAATACAACAGAAAAGGTAAACATTCGTATCAAACTCAGGTTCACAGGACACGTTCATATTCATAGCCAACATTCACTATCAACAACTCAAAAGATTCATATATACACAAGCTCAGCATATCTATGCATCCAAATGATTGATAGATCACACGAGAATATTCATACATAATTCACAAAAATATTCAGATATACACATGATCAGTATGTTTATGCATCCAAATGATTGAGATCACAGCCAATATGATCCATGGACGAACTTTAATTACCTACGGTACAGACTGGTAAATGGTGTTCAATCAGAGGTACTTCTTGCTAAAATTAGTTCTTGTACGAGTAAACGTTCGAGTACATAAGAGGCAGCACAGACAATCTGAACTTTGCTTGTAGGTTTATCCTCAAATAGTGGCCTCGTGCCGAGGGAGGTTTGAGCAACTTGGCCACTACTTTCATCCAACTAGTTTACTGGCTCATCTTGGTCATGTATCTCGCCAAATTTCTACATTGCAGACGAGAAAGGAGGCGGTTGAGAAAATGAACCACCCAAAATTTTTGTGCAGTTCAACTGAAATGGAGCATCCTTGGCATGCAGACTGATTAAGTGCGAGATGAATATACGCATCAACCAACTTGTCTGGAATCTTTAGACTCCATGCCATATAGTTCACTACCATATGTGCCAATAACCAAAAGGCACAAGTTGGGACCAAAGACTGGACTGTGTTTTTCTGGGCTAGGCACCAAGCAATATTTCTGGCGTTCACTCTCCTAATACTTGGAGTTTGACAATTGGTTGACGCCGGTTGATACTCGAATGAATATAGGCACTTCTTCTTCTCAACATCGATGCTTGTCTGAGTGAACTTTGGAGTACATAGCAGCAGCATAAGTACCTGTACATCTGATCATTTTGTGCAGTTCTACTGAAATCACCAGACGTAATGATTTGCCTATGAGTTCAGGCTCAAAATTACTCCTTTATGAAATCAGCAAACAGTAGCACAATACCAAATTACCAATACAAATGACAAGCACAATAATGAGGATAAAGACCAGTACCAACATGTGTGAGGTAGCATATCAATTACTATTTCCTTTGACTAGAAGCCGAGATAAGTGAAGCGACTGACAGGAAGGAAGAAAGCAAGCCGAGGTTAGCGACTGACAGGAAAGGATGGAAGCTGTTGAGGCAATGAAGCACCCAAAGTTTTTGTGCAATTCCACCAAAATCGAGCATCCCTGTTGGCACATATATTGAGATAGTGAGATTACTGTAATAGTGGGACTAGTTGATGAAACATACGCTAACAAATAGAAGCACCCTCATTATCTTAATGGGTAAAGTTAGCAACATAGTAGTCTTGCTTAAAGAGATGTATTAGTTTATTTAATCAGTGCCAATTAGCTCAACACTCAAAGCATTGCCATTTATCATAGGTTGCAAAACTTTAACGTGCAAAGATAAAGGAGTTTCTCATGACAGTAGCACGATACAAATAGAGATGACAGCAAACTAATATGGATGAAGGCCTTAGGCCCGTACCAACCTGAGAAAAAAAAGCTTATTCATGTAGTCCCATAAGAGATGATAAAGCACTCACTGGAATCACACAATAGTATATATTTTTGTGCACTTCAAATGTATGGTTGAAATCACTCTTGTTTACCAGTGCTGAGATTATATCGAAAGATTATCAAGAACTTCCAGCAAAGTTAAAGCACTGGCTGGGATACAGTTCATTGTATTGTCTAGTGTAGTTCCACTAAAATGTATGATTGGCACAACAGGATCCCTGTTTGCACAAGTAGGAACAAGGTGAAACCTTCATTAGCTTAGTGAGAAAGGATAGGAAGACATTACCATATTACTCAAACAGTAGCAACAAATTCATGATGGACAATACGCAAAACATTGCCTCATTGAACCAATGGCAATAAATTGACATGCAAAACAATAGCACTATTATGTCATGACACTAATAATATTCCCTCCTTGCTCCACCACATGATTCACATCCATAGAAAAACATACACACGTACATGATTCAGCATAGGGTCCTACTAAAGATTTGTCTAACTCCGACAGGAAAATTAGGCAGTAATAAATTAGTGGTTCTTAAGTACTCCTAATTAATTGAGACAATAGAAGTGGAAGGGCTCCCTGGAGGATCGTCTCACTTGTAAGGTAGTCGTTGCCGGAGCCCTTGAATGGCCTCGTGTAACGCCCCGGATTCGTTGCGCCAGGTGTCTGCCAGTTATTCGCTGTCGTTGCCATGTCAATTGCTTGCGTGTTGCATTTTATCATGTCATCATGTGCATTGCATTTCATACGTGTTTGTCTCATGCATCCGAGCATTTTCCCCGTTGTCCATTTTGCAATTCGGCGCTCCTATGTCATCTGGCGTCCCCTTCTTGCCTCTCTTCGTGAGCGGGTATTAAACTTTCTCGGAATGGACCGAGGTTTGCCAAGCGGCCTTGGTATAGCACCGGTAGACCGCCTGTCAAGTTTCATGCCATTTGGAGGTCGTTTGATACTCCAACGGTTAACCGCGTAGCCCGAAACCCCTCTTTCTCTTTGCAGCCCAACACCCTTCCAAAGTGGCCCAAAACCCATCTAACCCCCCTCCATGCTCTCGGTCGTTCGATCACGATCGCGTGGCCGAAAACCGCTCCTCATTTGGACTCTCCTAGCTCCCAGAATCTATAAATATGCCCCTCCCCCGAAATTTGCGGATGACTCCCCCCGAAACCCTAGCTTTTCCCCTCTCCGCCACCGGACGCGTCCGCCCCCGGTCGGACACGTCCGCGCCGCTGCGCCCAGCCAATAGGAAGCTGCCAAGTGACGCTCCCCGCCGCCAGCCGCCACCGGCCTGGCCGGGCCCGCCTCCGGCCCTCCTGGCCCGCGCGCCGCCCGCCGCCGGGTCCCGGTCCCGCGCCGCCGTCTCCCGCCCCCGCGCCGCCATCTCCCGCCCCGGCCGCCGGCCGCC
>NC_041383.1:362977670-362984960 GCF_002162155.2 Triticum dicoccoides
CCTCCGCCGGTGGCCGTTCGCCGTCGCCCTGCCGCGGGGCTCCGCCGCCCACTCGCCTCCGACGTCCCAGCGCCCCGCCGCGGCCATGGCGCCCCGCGCCCGCGCCTCTGCCGCCGCGCCGGATCCGGCCGGATCCGGCCGGTCCAGCCCGTCTCCGCCCCGACCCGCACCAAGCCCCGCCGCCTCCGGTCACCCGCGCTGCCGCCGGCCGCCATCGCCGGCCACCCTGTCGCCGGATCCGGACGGGTGGGATGAGATCCACCCATCCTGGAAGCAAACGACAGCCCCGTCCCCGGATCTCTCCGTCCCGGGTCTCCTCCATCCCGTTTTCCCCGAGGTGCTATTTCCACTAAGTCCCTGTAATTTTTACATTCTGGTCCCCTGCTCATCGCATCATAACTTCGTGCATACTGCTCCGTTTCGTGCGTGTAATATGTCAAATTGTTCGTCTCAACGAGTACTTCATTTCATTCCATTGCATCATGTTCATTTGAGCTCATCTTGATGCCTGAATCATCGTTGCAAGAGTGCTACATGATGTTGCCTGCTGTCTGTTAACAGAACATGCTCATTTGTCATTTTTGCCATGTTTGATGTGTGCATCTTATGAGGTTGACGTCTACATGTGTTTTGAACTATGTCATGTCTTCTTTACAGAGGTGCTTACTATGTATTTTTGTGATCAATGTGGTGACTAGCACAATCATGTAAACTAGGCTTCGTGATGTTGCTGATTTTAGTCCATGTTTTGCTGTTATTTTGATGCCATGTAAACTTGATGCTACAGAGAGATCCATGCATATTTTGAGATACTTCAGTAAGGATGTTTTGAACATATGGGTTTTCTCTATCCATTCATGCCCCTGGTTGCAATTATGGATTAGTCTAGCATGTCATTTTCATGCTCTACTTTTGCTACAAAATGTTTCCTGGTAGATTGTTTACATGTTATTCAATTTTGCCAAGGTTGTTGTAGTTGATCCTTGCATGGTATGAACTTGTTCTTGCCTTGGTTTGTTTCATAAACATGTCTTCTTGCTGATGCTATGCTTATCTTGTCATGCAATGACTTGTGGTGAGTGAATCGATCTTGTTAAGTAGGGTACTTGCTGTTACTCTTTTGCTAGGCTGAATATGTTATTTCGTGATGCTATGTAAACTTGCTGCTACTAGTCATTCTATGCATAATCTGGAGATGTTCACTAAGGGTGTTTTGTTCTACATGTTATGCTCTATCCATCCATGCCCCTGGTTACAATTATAGATTGATGTAGCTTGTTCTAATCTTGCTCCAAAGTTGCTAAATAATGTTGCTGTCAGCCTATTAACATTAAGTTCAGTTGTTGCCATGATTGTTGCTAGTGTTCCATGCACCCTATGAACTTGCTATTGCCATGCTTAGCTTCATAAACATGTCTTCTTACTGCTGGTTGCCTTTCCATGCCATGTATTGCTCTGTGGTGAGTGGTACAAGCTCATCTACATGCCTACTTATTGTTGTTCCTGCCATGTATGAATCTGTATTATAACTTGCTATGTTTACATGGGTGCCATCATATCTTCTGATCCTTTTTGGCTTATGGTCAGTAAAGGACTTTTGTTCTATGCATTCAGTAGTATCATGCCATGCCTTTGTTTGCCATGATAAGTTCCTGTAACATGTTGTTTGATAGCTCTGAACATTGCAACCTGATGTTATTTTCTGCAAAGTCTGAACTGTTATTATTTGCAATCTTGTCATGTGTGTTTGAGCATGTTCTAGTGATTTCTGGAGATAGCTCAGTGTTCATGTTTTGTTATGCTTTACCTGTACATCATGCCCATGCCTTTTGTTCTCTTGTTGAGGTCATGTAGCATGTTGTTTTGGTGCTTGCAATATGCCTAGTTGCTATTTTGGACAGCTTGTCCTTTAAACTTGTTTCATGTGTGTGTTGAACCGTTCCTCCGTTTTGAGTGTGCTCTATATGAAACTTGCTTGATTTTGCATATAGTTTCATATTATCATGTTGCATCCTTGTTTTGGTGTTTTTGCTTGATGTTTGTATGCATTTTGCATCAATGTCATGTTTAACTTGTTTTGCTCATATCTTCTAGGCCGTAGCTCCGAACTAAATGAACTTTATATGTAACTTGACTAGAATCTTGTGTAGATCATCTTTGTGCATCTTAACTTGCTGTTTAACAACTTGAACATAAGTTTTATTCAGATCTGGACCAAAATCGAAATATGCATATGAGGACTTACCGGAATTGTTATAAGTTGTTTCCGGCCTTATTTAAACTTGTCTTGATGTGTTGCTCTTGTTTGCGTCATCTCTTGCCATGAGTAGCTTCATGCAGCTTTGTCATGCATCATGCTTGTTTGGGCATCATGTCATGTTCATGTGTGGTGTGTTTACCATGTTGTGTGCTTCTTCTCGATAGTTCCGGTTTCATTGCGTTCGTGAGGATTCGTTCGTCTACGCTTGGTTCGTCTTCGTGGCTTCATCTTCTTCATGGACTCGTTCTTCTTCCTAGCGGGATTTCAGGCAAGATGACCGCTACCCTGGATCTCACTACTATCATTGCTATGCTAGTTGCTTCATTCTATCGCTTTGCTGCGCTACCTATCTTTTGCTCATCAAGCCATCCCAAATTGCCATGAACCTCTAACCTTTGACAACCTTCCTAGCAAACCGTTGCTTGGCTATGTTACCGCTTTGCTCAGCCCTCTTATAGCGTTGCTAGTTGCAGGTGAAGTTGAAGATTGCTCCATGGTGGACAGGATTTTGGTTGGGATATCACAATATCTCTTATATTATTAATGCATCTATATACTTGGTAAAGGGTGGAAGACTCGGCCTTATGCCTGGTGTTTTTTTCCACTCTTGCCGACCTAGTTTCCGTCATACAGGTGTTATGTTCCCGGATTTTTTGTTCCTTACGCGGTTGGGTGATTTATGGGACCCCCTTGATAGTTCGCTTTGAATAAAACTCCTCCAGCAAGGCCCAACTTTGGTTTTATCATTTGCCTCACCACCACCTACTTTTCCCTTGGGAGTCGCTCTCTCGAGGGTCATCTTTATTTTAGCCCCCCGGACCAGTGCTTGTCTAAGTGTTGGTCCGAACCGGGCAGACTGCGGGGCCACCTCGGGGCAACTCGAGGGCTAGTTTTACTCGTAGGCTGACCTATCCGGTGTTGCCCTGAGAACGAGATATGTGCAGCTCCTATCGGGATTGTCGGCGCATCGGGCGGCTTTGCTGGTCTTGTTTTACGATTGTCGAAATGTCTTGTAAACCAGGATTCCGAGTCTGATCGGGTCTTCCTGGGAGAAGGTTTATCCTTCGTTGATCGCGAGAGCTTATCATGGGCTAAGTTGGGACACCCCTGCAGGGTATAATCTTTCGAAAGCCGTGACTGCGGTTATAGGCAGATGGGAATTTGTTAATGTCCGGTTGTAGATAAATTGACACCAGATCCGAATTAAAACGCATCAACCGCGTGTGTAGCCGTGATGGTCTCTTCTCGACGGAGTCCGGGAAGTGAACACGGTTTTGGGTTATGTTTGACGTAAGTAGGAGTTCAGGATCACTTATTGATCATTGCTAGTTTCACGACCGTTCCGCTTGCTCTCTTCTCGCTCTTATTTGCGTATGTTAGCCACCATATCATGCTTAGTTGCTGCTGCAACCTCGCCACTTTACCCCTTCCTTTCCCTTTAAGCTTTGCTAGTATTGATACCCATGGTAATGGGATTGCTGAGTCCTCGTGGCTCACAGATTACTACAACAAGAGTTGCAGGTACAGGTTGTACGATGATCATGACGCGAGAGCGATGCTTGCTTGCGTTGAGTTCTTCTTCTGCTCCGTCTTTGATTAGGGGATAGGTTCCAGGTTGGCAGCCTGGGATAGCAGGGTGGATGTTGTTTGAGTTTCTGTTTGTGTTTCATCCGTAGTCGGATGTTACTCTTATGTATTGTGATGTTGTATTCGTGTGGCATTGTATGCCTTATGTATGTATCCCCATCTATTATGTAATGTTGATGTAATGATATCCACCTTGCAAAAGCGTCTTCAAGATGCACTTCTATCCTTGGTGGGACTTTCGAGTTCCTTTAGGATAGGGTCGCATCTTGGGCGTGACAAGTTGGTATCAGAGCCTCGACCGACCTTAGGAGCCCCCTTGATTGATCGTGTAGTTTGGCTGATGCTGAGTCTAGAATAAACTGTTTTCGGAGTCTAGTTATATCAGAGAGTAGGAATTCTTTTTACTCCTCGTCCCCTTCGTCGCTCTGGTGAGGAATCTTGACGTAGGTGTTTTGAACTACTCCTCTTCCCCTTCAAATTTTTCTTTAGGATCACGCAGTTGGTTTTTCGTTCGTGGGTTCTCAGCTCTTTTCATCCGGTGCATTTCTCGTCAAGTCGACTCGAGCCTCTTCACCTTTGAGTTCAATCCTCAGTTGTCTTCTTTTCCCACCCGCCCACCCTTTTCTTCTCGAAGCCGGAGTCCGTAATCGAGTATCCATCCTACTCGTGCAAAGTCTTTGCTTTCTTTCCTCAATGATTTCAACCGGTGTTTTCTCTTCAAGATATTCGTTGGTTCTCCCTTCCAAGTTACCTTTGTTTTCCCGCCCTCCCACCCTTTTCTTCCCGGAGCTCGAATCTCTTCCGAGCATCAATTCTCATTCGTGCGGAACCTCTTCAGTCATCCCTCAATTATTTCAACCGATGAATTCTCGTCTAGTTCGTCATTCTTCATCTCTTTTCTTCTCCAGTGGATTCAATTCCATTTTTGATAGTGATTATATTCTTTCCCTCAGCTCAAGTGCCTTCCCTGCTCGTTCGCCTCTCGCCAGTTTATCCTTCTGAGTGTTCAAGACATCTCAGGAGATTCGTCCGTGTTCGAATTAATTCGAGGTTGTCACGTCATTCAAATATTTCAATTGTTCCGGTACATCATCTATTTGTTCAACATCCTTTCCAACGGTGTTTTTCTCATCACTGAGCCCTAACCTATAGGTCTTTTCCCAGGATCTTACCTGACTCTTCTGATTTCTCGGAGCTATTCTCAAATCCTTTTGAAGTTTGACGTAAGTATGAATTTCATCAGTCAGATGCCTTTCCAAGATCGATTTCAAATCATTTCATTGTTGGCTCAACCTCTTTGCTTTTCATTCTACCAGAGTATCCCAGTAATTTTGATGGTATTTCTCGTTGTCTTCTGAAGATAGAAGAAGAGTCTTTCCTCTAAATTTTGTCCGTTCTCTCGAAGATTCATGGTTCTAGCTTCATATCATCCTCTCGAATTATTCCGTTTGTCAGATATTCCTTTTCTCAACCATCCAGAGTTTGTTAGGAGTTGTTTTTTCATTTCTTTTCACCGGAGGCCATCATTCCAGTAGAATGCTTCGTCCTCTTATTTCAGCTACCGTTATCCAATTATCCCGGTGCATCTGTCAAGTATTCGTTGATCAGCTCATGATCTCTGTGTTCTTATGCATCTAATCCCCTCTAACATATTTGTTCTTCTAATTCTTCCTGGTGATTCTTTCTCTTTCATCAGTCATTTTCATTTCTAACGGTGGTTCATTCAGATTCTTTTTCCTTTATCACCATATTAAGTCATTCGTTCTTTCCAATCCTACCGGTGGTTCATGAAGACCTTCTCAAGTTTGCGATATGTCACTTCTCAATCCTTTTCAACAAGAATAAGTAATATGAAAAATCCATTGCTTGTCATCAATTTAATTTGATGAAGGATAAGCATACAATAAATCTTATTCTTATTTCATCCAAGTGAGTAATCCCTTTTCTTCGGAGTTTGTTCGTGAGGAATAAATTCTAGTTCCAAGTGTTTTCATCTTTTCTTTTCCAGAGTTCAATTTCCTAGGCCATTTTGTCGGAACCCCCATCTAAATCATCGCAAGGCTCATCTTATTCTTTCATCCTTCATTTCTATCTCATCATCCTTTTGTCACCGGAGTTCTTCACGGTGGTTCTTCATGATTTAATTCATTCTTCAAGAGTTCATCAAGATTTTGTTGGTGGAATTCAAGTATCTGTCTTCTCGCGTCTCGAAGTGTAATTAATTCTCCGTATTCTTTTGAATTGGAGTTTTGCATTTCTTCGTTCTTCTCAGATATTCAAGCATTTGGTTGTGGCATAATTTCACCTCAAGTTTTGAGATGTTTTTGATAAGTCCACGACAAGCTAATTCTTTTCGTTGTTGAATTTTCTCAACAACTCCATTCAATCTTTTCTTCCAAGGTTTCTTTCTATTTCATTCATGGCACAAGTTGCCATTTTCTTCTCCGTTCTTTTCATTCAACTCTTTTAATTCTTCCGGAGGCTTTGCGTTGTTCATCTCGTCAATTGCCATCCCATCTTGTGAAGTTCCTGTTCTATTCCTTCCATTTTCAACCGGAGTGCTGCCTAAATCCTTTCAATCTTATTCGTTTCTCATCTCGTTCAAACTGGAGTGGTCTCATAGTCTATCTGATTCTGTGAGTTTTCGATTCTCGTCATTCTCATCGTTCCTCTCTTCTTCTCGAGTGCTATCAATTCTTTGCTTCTTCTCTTGAGTTCTTGTTTCACCTCATCCCTTTTCCCTTCCATCTCGGTCCTAAGATCTCGGGACGAGATCTCTTGTGAGTGGAGGAGTGTTGTAACGCCCCGGATTCGTTGTGCCAGGTGTCTGCCAGTTATTCGCCGTCGTTGCCATGTCATTTGCTTGCGTGTTGCATTTTATCATGTCATCATGTGCGTTGCATTGCATACGTGTTCGTCTCATGCATCCAAGCATTTTCCCCGTTGTCCGTTTTGCAATTCGGCGCTCCTATGTCATCCGGCGTCCCCTTCTTGCCTCTCTTCGTGAGCGGGTATTAAACTTTCTCGGAATGGACCGAGGTTTGCAAAGCGGCCTTGGTATAGCACCGTTAGACCGCCTGTCAAGTTTCGTGCCATTTGGAGGTCGTTTGATACTCCAACGGTTAACCGCGTAGCCCGAAACCCCCCTTTCTCTTTGCATCCCAACACCCTTCCAAAGTGGCCCAAAACCCATCTAACCCCCCTCCATGCTCTCGGCCGTTCGATCACGATCGCGTGACCGAAAACTGCTCCTCATTTGGACTCTCCTAACTCCCAGAATCTAGAAATATGCCCCTCCCCCTGAAATTTGCGGATGAATCCCCCCGAAACCCTAGCTTTTCCCCTCTCCGCCGCCGGACGCGTCCGCCCCCGGTCGGAAACGTCCGCGCCGCCGCGCCCAGCCAACGGGAAGCTGCCACATGGCGCTCCCCGCAGCCAGCCGC
>NC_041383.1:362985388-362994501 GCF_002162155.2 Triticum dicoccoides
CGCGCCGGATCCGGCCGGTCCAGCTCGTCTCCGCCCCGACCCGCGCCAGGCCCCGCCGCCTCCGGTCGCCCGCGCTGACGCCGGCCGCCTCCGCCGCCATCGCCGGCCACCCCGTCACCTGATCCGGACGGGTGGGATGAGATCCACCCATCCTGGAACCAAACGCCAGCCACGTCCCCGGATCTCTCCGTCCCGGGTCTCCTCCATCCCGTTTTCCCCGAGGTGCTATTTCCAGTAAGTCCCTGTAATTTTTACATTGTGGTCCCCTGCTCATCGCATCATAACTCCGTGCATACTGCTCCGTTTCGTACGTGTAATATGTCAAATTGTTCGTCTCAATGAGTACTTCATTTCATTCCATTGCATCATGTTCATTTGAGCTCATCTTGATGCCTGAATCATTGTTGCAAGAGTGCTACATGATGTTGCCTGCTGTCTGTTAACAGAACATGCTCATTTGTCATTTTTGCCATGTTTGATGTGTGCATCTTATGAGGTTGACGTCTACATGTGTTTTGAACTATGTCATGTCTTCTTTACAGACGTGCTTACTATGTATTTTTGTGATCAATGTGGTGACTAGCACAATCATGTAAACTAGGCTTCGTGATGTTGCTGATTTTAGTCCATGTTCTGCTGTTATTTTGATGCCATGTAAACTTGATGCTACAGAGAGATCCATGCATATTTTGAGATACTTCAATAAGGATGTTTTGAACATATGGGTTTTCTCTATCCATTCATGCCCCTGGTTGCAATTATGGAGTAGTCTAGCATATCATTTTCGTGCTCTACTTTTGCTACAAAATGTTTCCTGGCAGATTGTTTACATGTTATTCAATTTTGCCAAGGTTGTTGTAGTTGATCCTTGCATGGTATGAACTTGTTCTTGCCTTGGTTTGTTTCATAAACATGTCTTCTTGCTGATGCTATGCTTATCTTGTCATGCAATGACTTGTGGTGAGTGAATCGAGCTTGTTAAGTAGGGTACTTGTTGTTACTCTTTTGCTAGGCTGAATCTGTTATTTCGTGATGCTATGTAAACCTGCTGCTACTAGTCATTCTATGCATAATCTGGAGATGTTCACTAAGGGTGTTTTGTTCTACATGTTATGCTCTATCCATCCATGCCCCTGGTTACAATTATAGCCTGCTGTAGCTTGTTGTAATCTTGCTCCAAAGTTGCTAAATAATGTTGTTGTCAGCCTGTTAACATTAAGTTCAGTTGTTGCCATGATTGTTGCTAGTGTTCCATGCACCCTATGAACTTGCTATTGCCATGCTTAGCTTCATAAACATGTCTTCTTACTTCTGGTTGCCTTGCCATGCCATGTATTGCTCTGTGGTGAGTTGTACAAGCTCATCTACATGCCTACTTATTGTTGTTCCTGCCATGTATGAATCTGTATTATAACTTGCTATGTTTACATGGATGCCATCATATCTTCTGATCCTTTTTGGCTTATGGTCAGTAAAGGACTTTTGTTGTATGCATTTGGTAGTATCATGCCATGCCTTTGTTTGCCATGATAAGTTCCTGTAACATGTTGTTTTATAGCTCTTAACATTGCAACCTGATGTTATTTTCTGCAAAGTCTGAACTGTTATTATTTGCAATCTTGCCATGTGTGTTTGAGCATGTTCTAGTGATTTCTGGAGATAGCTCAGTGTTCACGTTTTGTTATGCTTTACCTGTACATCATGCCATGCCTTTTGTTCTCTTGTTGAGGTCTTGTAGCATGTTGTTTTGGTGCTTGCAATATGCCTAGTTGCTGTTTTGGACAGCTTGTCCTTTAAACTTGTTTCATGTGTGTGTTGAACCGTTCCTCCGTTTTGAGTGTGCTCTATATGAAACTTGCTTGATTTTGCATATAGTTTCATATTATCATGTTGCATACTTGTTTTAGTGTGTTTGCTTGATGTTTGTATGCATTTTGCATCAATGCCATGTTTAACTTGTTTTGCTCATATCTTCTAGGCTGTAGCTCCGAACTAAATGAACTTTATGTGTAACTTGACTAGAATCTCGTGTAGATCATCTTTGTGAATCTTAACTTGCTGTTTAACAACTTGAACATAAGTTTTATTCAGATCTGGACCAATTTCGAAATATGCATATGAGGACTTACCGGAATTGTTATAAGTTGTTTCCGGCCTTATTTAAACTTGTCTTGATGTGTTGCTCTTGTTTGCGTCATCTCTTGCCATGAGTAGCTTCATGCAGCTTTGTCGTGCATCATGCGTGTGTGTGCATCATGTCATGTTCATGTGTGGTGTGTTTACCATGTTATGTGCTTCTTCTTGATATTTCCGGTTTCGTTGCGTTCATGAGGATTCGTTCGTCTACGCTTGGTTCGTCTTCGTGACTTCATCTTCTTCATGGACTCGTTCTTCTTCCAAGCGGGATTTCAGGCAAGATGACCGCTACCCTGGATCTCACTACTATCATTGCTATGCTAGTTGCTTCGTTCTATCGCTTTGCTGCGCTACCTATCTTTTGCTCATCAAGCCATCCCAAATTGCCATGAACCTCTAACCTTTGACAACCTTCCTAGCAAACCGTTGCTTGGCTATGTTACCGCTTTGCTCAACCCTCTTATAGTGTTGCTAGTTGCAGGTGAAGTTGAAGATTGCTCCATGGTGGACAGGATTTTGGTTGGGATATCACAATATCTCTTATATTATTAATGCATCTATATACTTGGTAAAGGGTGGAAGACTCGGCCTTATGCCTTGTGTTTTGTTCCACTCTTGCCGCCCTAGTTTCCGTCATACCGGTGTTATGTTCCTGAATTTTTTGTTCCTTACATGGTTGGGTGATTTATGGGACCCCCTTGATAGTTCGCTTTGAATAAAACTCCTCCAGCAAGGCCCAACTTTGGTTTTATCATTTGCCTCACCACCACCTACTTTTCCCTTGGGAGCGCTCTCTCGAGGGTCATCTTTATTTTAGCCCCCCCGGACCAGTGCTTGTCTAAGTGTTGGTCCGAACCGGGCAGACTGCGGGGCCACCTAGGGGCAACTCGAGGGCTAGTTTTACTCGTAGGCTGACCTATCCGGTGTTGCCCTGAGAACGAGATATGTGCAGCTCCTATCGGGATTGTCGGCGCATCGGGCGGCTTTGCTGGTCTTGTTTTACCATTGTCGAAATGTCTTGTAAACCGGGATTCTGAGTCTGATCGGGTCTTCCTGGGAGAAGGTTTATCCTTCGTTGATCGCGAGAGCTTATCATGGGCTAAGTTGGGACACCCCTGCAGGGTATAATCTTTCGAAAGTCGTGCCTGCGGTTATAGGCAGATGGGAATTTGTTAATGTCCGGTTGTAGATAACTTGACACCAGATCCGAATTAAAACGCATCAACCGCGTGTGTAGCCGTGATGGTCTCTTCTCAACGGAGTCCGGGAAGTGAACACGGTTTTGGGTTATGTTTGACGTAAGTAGGAGTTCAGGATCACTTCTTGATCATTTCTAGTTTCACGACCGTTCCGCTTGCTCTCTTCTCGCTCTTATTTGCGTATGTTAGCCACCATATCATGCTTAGTTGCTGCTGCAACCTCACCACTTTACCCCTTCCTTTCCCTTTAAGCTTTGCTAGTCTTGATACCCATGGTAATGGGATTGCTGAGTCCTCGTGGCTCACAGATTACTACAACAATAGTTGCAGGTACAGGTTGTGCGATGATCATTAGGCGAGAGCGATCCTTGCTTGTGTTGAGTTCTTCTTCTGCTCCGTATTTGATCAGGGGATAGGTTCCAGGTCGGCGGCCTGGGATAGCAGGGTGGATGTCGTTTGAGTTTCTGTTTGTGTTTCATCCGTAGTCGGATGTTACTCTTATGTATTGTGATGTTGTATTCGTGTGGCATTGTATGCCTTATGTATGTAACCCCATCTATTATGTAATGTTGATGTAATGATATCCACCTTGCAAAAGCGTCTCAAGATGCGCTTCTATCCTTGGTGAGACCTTCGAGTTTCTTTAGGATAGGGTCGCATCTTGGGCGTGACACCTCGACTGAGGCCTCTGGCTTCAGCAACATCGCCTTGGCACTTATTATTCTTCTTCTTCCTCCTCTTCATGCTCTGTTTCTCTTTCTCCTCACCAGTTGGTGAAACCAAGTACATGATTGGCCTTCTAATTCAGAATTGGTTTTGTCAGTGAGGGAGTACAAGTGTACTAGTAAAAAATAGCATTATTTTCTCATGGCAGTCGGAAAATAGAGATGAACACATGCATTAAATATCATTATTACCTAAAGGAAGGTTATGGCGCCAATATGGATGATGAGGATTGGAACACAAATCTCCCTTTGTGCAATTCCACCGAAATGAACCAACTGTTCTATTCTGACATTCCAGTTAAACAGCACAAAAGTCACTTCTTTTAAGAAGAGTTTTGTGCAGTGCACCAAAAGGTCACAACAGCAACCAGGTGAATTGGATATCCCTGTTTGCACAAAAAGGTACAGAGGAAACAGTCAGAGTCTCAAACAATTACAGGCAAAAACATTTTGCTGAACTTGTCATGGCTTATAACAGTGGCATGGCTTCATTTTTACCAGGGACATTAGATTAAGAACAGCTAAATATTTGGTATAAGGGCATGGGACAGTGGGTGCACCAGCAGTCCAGGACCATGTACATAAACAGGGGCATAAAGTTGTGTTTCATAGTTTGTTGCCCCGAGAAACAAACATCCAAGAAACATATCTGGGTTGGTCCCATTTTTGTTCACTCTAGCCACCTACTCCTATGTGTGGATAGCAAATCTAGTCCTGGTCATACCACTGTGTACAGCGTTACCCCTATATTTCCCTTTTCGACCAAGAGACCGGTTGGATGACCAGTCTGTACTACTTTCACACCCTTTCCTTCCTGTTTGTACCAAGTCCAGTGTACATACTAAATTCCCCCACCCCCACTTTATTTCTTGTTTGAACCAAGTACTCCCTCCGTCCGGAATTACTTGTCATCAAAATCGATGTGTCTAGAACTAAAATACATCTAGATACATCCATTTCAATGACAAGTATTTTTGGATGGAGGGAGTACAAGATTCGACTCCATGAAGTAGCTTATCCTCCAACAATAGAAGAAGAAAAATAGGTGACGTTGGACCATCCGATTGAGAGGGGATGAGAGGTAGAAAATGATGCATATGCAGCAACGTAGCGAGCTGGGGAAGTAGAGCTAAGGCGGTTTCGAATGAAGATATACCTGAAGGTCATCGGGATGTGGATAGGTGGGCGGCGGGAGGCCGGATCTACCCACAGGCAACGACGAAGGGATCGGAGGACCTCCCACGCCGGCACTCGGCCAGAGATAACGGTGCGGCCGGCAGTGGGTCTCCTCCCTTGCTGTCGACGATGGCCTAAACGCTGCCCCTCCTTCCCTTCACCAGCGGAGGGGGATACGTCCAGATCTGTAACCAGCGGTGAGGATAGAAAGCCGGTGATTTTGAAGGAAGAAAGACAGTTTTACTACCCCTATCTTGTTTAGATCTGGAGAGGATGAGAGTGTGTGAATATAGCAACCCTAGCAAGCAAGCGCGGAGGCTCCGACCTATATATACATAGTGGGGTAGTTTTCCTTTTTCACTCCATCAAATTAGTCGTTTAAAATTGTGTACTACTACATACCAGGTCGCGGGTTTTTTTAGTTGTTGATTGTTTTTTGAGATAGCTACCCACTTGTTCCAAGTGGTGTTATGGTGTGCCAGGTCGCACTTTGTATCGTTCAAGTCTGGTACTACAAGTCCCTCCATTAAATGAACAACCACCCCCTCATAAAAATTGTGAACAAGCCCACGGCTAAAATTAGCGGAAACGTGGGTTGCCCCAACATGCATTATTATTTATATTTTCTACTCCCTCCATTCCTAAATATAAGTCTTTTTTATTAGCCACACCTAAGACAATAATTTTTTTTATTAGCAGTGAACCCCACATGTCATAGACACAAAAATTGTGGCAAGATTCCCTTAGGCAAGCCAAAGTGTGTCTAACAATTTGAGCAACTCAGGTTAGGAAAGTGTGGCAAGTGTGGGAAAAATAATGTGGCAACATAAGACAAACATAGTCACAATCCGAAAAGCCCCGTAATTTTTTGTGACATGCATGAAAAAATGGTTAGTTAAATTTATAGTCAAAATTTGGCAAGGTGTATCAAATCAACCCATGCAAGTATCAAAAGGAAAGTCATGGCATGCATGCATGCATGCGTTGTACTCCCTCTGTTTCCAAATATAAGTATTTTTAGAGATTGCAACAAGTGACTACATACGAAGCAGAATATGTCTACATACATCCGTATATTGTAGTCCATTTGAAATGTGTAAAAAGACTTATATCGAATGCAGTGCTTTGATGTGTCACGTCAACTCGTACAAGACCGAGAAATTCGATTACTACAATGCCCTCTCCCTCGCAGACTGAGCTCTGGTGGCTTAACTGCACCTGCCTTTGGCTGCATGACAGGAGGGCCAACCACCTGTTGGGCCCACCTGTCATAGACGCAAAGGCAGGAGCAGTAAGTAGAAGCTTTCGCTACACGCTATCCCTCCCGCACGAGGTGGATGGACATGCAGCAGAGGATTTGATATTGTAGAAGTAGGAGTAACACCATTGTTCGTTTTCTCGAAGAAGCGAAGAGCCAAGCGCAACCCGAACGTGGCAGTTGCGAACGCTCGCATGGTGCGGTGCCTTGGAGCACGCATATACTAGCCAGGCTCTTGCATGAGACAAAATTTCTATTGTTTAACAATTAAACTCCATCATCCATTGGTTGATACTCATTCTGCATAGGTCCACGCGCTTAGCACCGTTTCCTCCTGGGGTCACCAATGTTTATTTGCTAATTAATAGCATTGCATGCAATGAACTAGCCATTCCAAGTCATTAAAAGCATGCACACCTCTCGTCTCTTATTGGTTCACATGTCAAGAAACAAGAAACAAGGTAGAAGTTAATGCACCGTGCCTAAGGCTGGTCATAGTGGAGAGTAACATATATGTGACGCCCGGATAATTAAGCTACAGTAACCCTCTGCTAATTATGCCACGTCACCTCTGTCACTGTAGTTAATCTCGGATTAGTTCAAAACCGATACAAATTCAAAATTGAATTAAAGGCAAACAACAAAAGTTTTCAAACTTTAAAACTAAAATGTCTGGGTTGAGCCAAATAATGCATAGGTAATTATGGCGGAGAAACCACACTTTTATAAAATGTTTAAATACTCTAAAATGAATAAAACAGTAGCAAATACAACTATTTAAATGCTTTTAAAATAATAAGCAATTTCAAAACTAAATTGTTATAAGTATTAAACTATTGTGGCGGTGGCATAATTTGTAGCATCTATGTAGGTGCCAATTTGGTATTTTACTAAAACTAAAATAAAAGGGAACTAAAAGAAAACAGAAAAGAAATAAAATAAGTAGAAAGAAAATAAACTAAAAATTAAAAGGAAATCCCCCCCGGCCTAACTAGGCCTTGGCCCAGCTGGCCAGCCTAGCTCGCCCCCTGGCCTATGACTTCCCCGGTTGAAACCCTAACCGCACCCACGATCCCCACTACCCCCCTCTCGATCCACTCCTCCCCCACCCGCTTGATCTCCTCGCTCCTCTCCCCTCCCACGACCCGATCTGGATCGGGCAACTGCCCCTACCCCCATCGCCCCACATCGCCAGCACCCCGATCCGTCGCCGGACTTTCCCACCGTCGTGACACCTGCGTCGATCCCCTCCCCTATGGCCATCATCGCACCTTCGTCAGATCTCCACCAACAACGCCGCCACTCGCCGTCCCTAGAGCCGCCTCGACGTCGTCTGCCTCGATCCCCGCCGGTCTGCCTCCTCCATGTCGCGTCGTCCCCGTCCCCCAGCACGTTCCCCGCTGCCCCGTGCCCTACATCATCCGTGAGCTCCCTCCCTTCCCCTCTCTGTCCCGTGCGGCCGTCACCGTGTCCGGGCCGCGCTCACCGCGCCTAGCCGCGTCCCGCAGCTCCACACGACGCGAGCCCCACACCTAGTGCGCTCCTGCTCGTCCGCCCGCGGCCTGCCGGCGTCGCCCATTAACGCGCCGCCTGCGCCGTGCTCGCGGCCACCATGGCCCCGGCCGCGCTGCTCGTCCGCAAGCCCCTCCCCGCTGCTACCCAGCCGCTGCTCGTGCTCCGCACCGCCCCGGTTACAGCCATGTGCGTGCCCCAGTCCTCGTCGTCTCGTTCTCGCCCCGCCGCTGCTGCTCGCTTCATTTGCTGCTGTCTCCTACTGTCGCAGCTCTGATGTCCGCCTCGTCGTGGCCGCGCTCTGCCGGGCCACTCGCCGGCGCCCCAGTTTTGCCCGTTCGGGCGTGGCGCCCGCCAACGCCCGCGCGCTAACGGGGCTCCGCCCGCTGCCTTTTGCCCGCTAGCCCCCCGGGGCCTATGACAAGGGGCCCCATCCCAGAACATTTATAAAAAAACGAATTAAAAGAAATTATTAATAATAAATAAATATGTTAATTAATTAATTGTATTTAATTAACCTAATTAACTACTGTTAATTAATTAGACAGTTAATGACATGCGGGACCCACACATCAGTTTGACCTAGTCAACGTCCTGTTGACTGCTGACGTCATGACGATGTCAGCATACACTATTCTGGATAATGTTGATTTAGAATAATTAAATAAATTCTAAAAATGATTAAAACTTTAGAAAAACATAGAAAACAACGGTAGCTCAGATGAAAATGTTTTCTACATGAAAGTTGCTTAGAGCGACGAGACGAATCCGGATACATAGCCCATTCGTCTGCCACACATCCCTAGCATAGCGAACACGCAACTTTCCCCCTCCGGTTCACCTGTCCGAAAACGCGAAATGCTGGGGATACTTTCCCGGATGTTTCCCCCTATCACCGGTATCACCTACTACCGCGTTAGGGCACACCTAGCACCGCGTATTGCCATGTTATGCTTTGTGTTGCTTTGATGGCTCTCTTATTTATTGTGTTCCCGCTCCATTACTTCTTTCCGGTAGGCCCCGAGACTGCCGGTGACCCCCAGTTCGACTATGGAGTTGACGACGCCTCCTTGCCCGAGCAACCAGGCAAGCCCCCCCCCCCCCCTG
>NC_041383.1:362994775-363015309 GCF_002162155.2 Triticum dicoccoides
TGCTGCTCGCATTAGAGTTGTGTAGCATGTTACTGTTTGGTTACTCCTATTCTGTTGCATAGCCTGTCATTGTTGCTACAGTCATTGATACCTTACCCGCAATCCTAAATGCTTAGTATAGGATGCTAGTTTATCATCATTGGCCCTACATTCTTGTCAGTCTGCCTTGCTATACTATTGGGTCGTGATCACTCGGGAGGTGATCACGGGTATATACTATACATAAATACATACTATATAGATGGTGACGAAAGTCGGGTCAGCTCGTTGAGTACCCACAAGTGATTTCGATGTGGGGGCTGGAAGGACAGGTGGCTCCATCCCGGTAGAGGTGGGCCTGGGTTCCCGACGGCCCCCGAATGTTACTTTGTGGCGGAGCGACAGGGCAGGTTGAGACCACCTAGGTGAGAGGTGGGCCTGGCCCTGGTCGGTGTCCGCGGTTACTTCATAATAACACGCTTAACAAGATCTTGGTATTTGATCTGAGTCTGGCCACTGGCCTATACGCACTAACCAACTACATGGGAACAGTTATGGGCACTCGACGTCGTGGTATCAGCCGAAGCCTTCTTGACGTCAGCGACGGAGCAGCGCGCGCCGGATTGGACTAGAACGCCTGCTCTTGTATTAGGGAGGCTAGATCTACTTTCGGCCGCCCTCGTAACGTGTAGGTGTGCAATGGGCGATGGGCCCGGACCCCTGTGCATAGGATTTAGACCGGCATGCTGATCTCTCTGTTGTGCCTAGGTGGGGCTGCGACGTGTTGATCTTCCGAGGCCGGGCATGACCCAGGAAAGTGTGTCCGGCCAAATGGGATCAAGCGTGTTGGGTTATGTGGTGCACCCCTGCAGGGAAGTTTATCTATTCGAATAGTCGTGTCCCTCGGTAAAAGGATGGCCCAGAGTTGTACCTTAACCTTATGACAACTAGAACCAGATACTTAATAAAACACACCCAGACAAGTTCCACAGACAACCCGGTGATCGCTTTTCCACAGGGCGATGAGGGGAGGATCGCCGGATAGGATTATGCTATGCGTTGCTACTTGGAGGACTTCAATCTACTCTCTTCTACATGCTGCAAGACGGAGGCTGCCAGAAGCGTAGTCTTTGATAGGACTAGCTATCCCCCTCTTATTCTGGCATTCTGCAGTTCAGTCCACTAATATGGCCTCCTTACACATATACCCATGCATATGTAGTGTAGCTCCTTGCTTGCGAGTACTTTGGGTGAGTACTCACGGTTGCTTTGCTCCCTCTTTTCCCCCGTTTTCCTCTTCTTCTCTGATCCCGCAACCAGACGTTGGAGCCCAGGAGCCAGACGCCACCGTCGACGACGACTACTACACTGGAGGTGCCTACTACTACATGCAGGCTACTGACGATGACCAGGAGTAGTTAGGAGGATCCCAGGCATGTGGCATGCGCCTCTTTCGATCTGTATCCCAGTTTGTGCTAGCCATCTTATGGCAACTTGTTTAACTTATGTTTGTACTCAGATATTGTTGCTTCCGCTGCCTCATCTATGATCGAGCACTTGTATTCGAGTCCTCGAGGCCCCTGGCTTGTAATATGATGCTTGTATGACTTATTTATGTTTTAGAGTGGTGTTGTGATATCTTCCCGTGAGTCCCTGATCTTGATCGTACACGTTTGCGTGTATGATTAGTGTATGATTGAACTGAGAGCGTCACAAGTTGGTATCAGAGCCAGGTTGCCTGTATGAATCCCCCTTTCCAACTCCTTGGCCAAAGTTGAGTCTAGTCATTGCAAAACTTTTACTGACATGGCTATGTGGCTTACGGGCCCACGTCGCCATTTGGGTGGTACTAGGATCTTTTATTCCTCGCCTTTACTCTGGGACTCTGATCTCTCTTCTATTCGGGTTAAATGGTTTTGCTAACTCTAACTCTAGGTTCTCGTAAATACTTTCTCCCGGAGAGCCCCTTCATTCCAGATGATGGTCTGCTTCACTAGAAGATTCCAAAGATACTCTTCGATATTCTCTCGAGACTTTGTGCCCACCACTTTTGCTATTCCCGACCGCCGATAAATCCTTATGGATAACTACTTACACTTGCCATTCATACGATCATCCCTCGTTGATCTTGTTATTACAAGATACCCCGAAGTTTTCTCTATTGTTTTGAGAATACTTTGTGCCTACTGCCTTGCAGTTCTTTGCCACATGAATACCCCTACAAATAAATCCTCGCACTTGTCGAGTATCCGCTCATCCCTAGTTGTTCATGTGTTTCACAAAAGTCTTCAAAATACCATTCGATCTTCCAAAAATCCTCAGGAGTCTTCTGCTCTTGAAATTCTTGCTTACTTGCATTATGGTTAATCCCATAAGTCTAGTAATGTTATTGACATCCTTTGTCATTATCATTTTGAGTCCATTGATTCAATATGTTGCGGTTGCTCGCAATCCTCAATCGAATCGAAGAATTCACCCTTCCGGCTCAGACGCCAATTTTAGGACAGGAGCTGGTTCTCAACCAATTAAATTGTCGTTGATTGTACCCCTAAGGCTATTCAAATTATCCATCCCTAATCAGAGCGTTGCTTCTGATCCCTTGAGTTAGAAATCATAATTCCTTTGCATTTGTGCTTTGAAATAGTCAGTTGCTTCTATAATCCAATGCCTTTGCATTGTCTCTTCCGTCGGTTGTGTGGCGATACTCACATCAGCTCCGTTACGGACCATCAGGTCATTTGTTGAATTATCATCCGACAGTGTCCATTGTATACAAAAACCTCGAGAAGTTCTTTCCTTGATACCTAATGCCATTGGTAAATCCTATTCTCTGATTTGGCCAACCATGCTCTGCTTGGAGCTGGTGACATTTACTCTTGTAGCTGGTGGCATATGTTTGTAAGATAACCCGATGGGTTGAACCTATGCCTTCGTTAATATGTGTGAACCCGGAAGTTTTCACGAGTCATACTCTTCTAATATTTTGCTAGATAAAATTTCAACACTACAACTTCTTTGAAAGTGAGAAGTGAATGAAAGGTTATGCATTGGAGAAGTGGGAGTCGACCTTGAACTTTGTGTTCATGCCCATGGACACGATGTAGATCGTATCATTAAAGTTTCTCTTAAATTAATTATTCCCTTGGTATAAGTTCATCTTATATCTGGGATCTGGCCTTTTGCAATCGTGGTTCCGACCTTGTTCTCCTTTAAATACCATTTCTCGTGCAAGTTTAAGCACTTGTCTTCTGCAGAGCAATACCCTAGTCCAACCTCTACTTTGACATGTCGTCGAGTATTACCCCCTGGTATCTTGATATTATCTTGGAACAGCTTAACTTCTTATGAGTTCTTCATCAAGTACTACATTCTCACCGATTACAAATTTTCATGGTCTCTGAGTTATTAAACACTCAAAGACACCGGTAACTGAATCAATTCCGCACTCCGATTCAATAAAAGTAATCTTCGTTGCTTATGAGTTTATTAATCCTTCAAGTCATTCATAGCCTGATCGGCTATATCATTATCGTGCAACTTTTAACTGTGCTACCTGGTCCTTATTCTTGCAGCACCACTTTCGACGATGAGCTAAGCTTGCGTTGATTTTCCTCATCATATCATTTCGCCTTGAACAGCAAGCTTGATTTCGAGTTTGTGTCATACTCATGGTTCCAATAACCTTTTGCTTCATCATTCCTTGGACTTGATGTCATCGTCGGTCAATTACATCTTCATGAAATCTCTCAACAATTGTGTCGTGATCATCATCAGCATTCTGAGCTCTTCCAGGGTATCAAGAATTCATGATAAGAAATACCATCCTTTCCCTCGATGATTTGTCTTATCATCGACCACTTTATTGCCTTCCATTCAACACAAACTTGTCCGTGTTTTGTGTTATACCTTGAGTTCCTTGCTATCCAGCATTTGTTTTTATTTACCTTGGAGTATTACCATCTTTTATGTCAAGGATGTTGTGAGGACTGCTCCACCTCTTAAGGAATTCTTGGTATTGTGATACTTCTCACCCTCACCATTCTTTCTTGGCCCCCGTGTTGATTCTAATCGGGATACCAACACGTGAACCATGCTGCTTGGATTCTGTACTTCTAGCAACCCTATTGCTTTGAAGTTAATGGTCGACATTTCATTCTTAGACCATTGGTTATCGAATCACCATTCTAACATTGATCCTGCTACCTAAGCCCATATTTTGGGTGCACCTTTCAACCAGTGATTAATTGTGTATGTTTCCCTCGAGCATACATCATTATATCATTTGATTTGTTAAATGTTATCTCCTTGTTCACATAATTGTGGAGATCCATCTTTTGGAAATCTCGATGAATTGTCGCTGAGACCATCAGCCACCGCCTCATCCTCTCTTTGATTTAATGACGAACTCTTGTTTCGGAACTTGCTTCCATAGTTCAATTCCCGAGAATCTTACCATGTCATCTCGACAATTTGTGTTGCACCTTTTCTTCTCATACATCCTGAGTCTGAGGTATCCTGACACCAATTAGATCTGAATCTCGGTCAGATATGATGGTTGGAACATATTTCCAGGAGTTATAAACATCTTTACATGACCCAGTAAGGTGATGTCATGCCTAGCACACCTGGCTGGAGGCCCTATTGTTATAGATTCCTTTTCTATAAGGTTATCCATTCTTCCATGAGGAAATTGTAAGACTTATTCTACAAGTTGTTCCTGATGGATCCTTCCTTTATCCAAAGTCTGACCTTTGCTTGAAGACCATGTCAATGCTATCTTGAAGCATGTCTGTGGTAATTCAATTTTCAATAAGAGCATTTGAAGCACAATTCTAAGTTTTCTTTATCATTTATCCTAACACCGTTGTATGGGTAATATCATGAGATTCCTTCCCCCTTACCTAAATGGTATTCTACTTTCTATCCTGTCATGGATATCATGCTCCGCTTGTCCTTGGGAAGGATATACCCCCGAAATATGTGTGTATACACATTTTTCCCTTCCATTGTTCTGTTTAAACCTGATAAACACTTTTCCTTTCCATTGGTTTGTTTAAACCTTCTTGTGATGTATATTATATAAGCAGTAATATTCTCCTGCTTATGTAAACACCTCGGTGTACAATTCTGTCAGCAAGACCTTGTTACTATTGTTGATGACATTCCGGTAACCACCGATGGATGGGAACTTTGCCTATTGGTCGGCCTCATTCAAAGAGCAGGAAGATGGTTCTCTTCGTCCCTTGCCCTTGGTACTGATGTTGTTGCCGACATAAACGACAGACAATCCTCTGGCATGCCTTGCTTACATGATCGTGCAAGACGTCAGCGCCCTTCCTACTTTTAACCCACATCATGGGCCCATAACCCACAATTCCACAGGATCGAAACCTGACTCTCCTGTACACCATGTTCTCAAAGTTATTCCTCGCACTTGACTTCTTCTGTAACTCACGGGCCATCTGCCAAGTGATCTATTCTGGTATCAGACACAATACTTATTCCCGTTGCTTTCGACCCCTTTCATGCCCTATTTTAGGCATCGAACGATTGCCTGCCCGCTCGAAACTTCCCATGATACCTCCTTACTTTGCTCTCGATATTTTATTAATTTTCAATTTGAGAGTTACTTCTGCCACCTTCCTCGATGTTATCGACCAGATAGTCGACCTTGTAGAGGTTCGTTCTCCCGGAATATCCCCTTATTCCTTCGTAAGTACGATGGAAACCCCCGAAGAAAGGATGCCAACTTCATCTTGATGACCTGAAGTGGAAATATGAAGACATCAATATAATGGCTCGACCACTTCGAGAAGAGCAACCAACACCGAGAAGATTCGTTAGAATTTCGTAACCAGACCTTTCCCCCTTAGTCCCCCTCTTAAATCTCGGGATGAGATTTCTTGTAGTGGAGGAGAATTGTGACGCCCGGATAGTTAAGCTACAGTAACCCTCTGCTAATTATGCCACGTCACCTCTGTCACTGTAGTTAATCTTGGGTTACTTCAAAACCGATACAAATTCAAAATTGAATTAAAGGGAAACAACAAAAGTTTTCAAACTTTAAAACTAAAATGTCCGGGTTGAGCCAAATAATGCATAGGTAATTATGGCGGAGAAACCAAACATTTATAAAATGTTTAAATACTCTAAAATGAATAAAACAGTAGCAAATACAACTATTTAAATGCTTTTAAAATAATAAGCAATTTCAAAACTAAATTGTTATAAGTATTAAACTATTGTCGCAGTGGCATAATTTGTAGCATCTACGTAGGTGCCACTTTGGTATTTTACTAAAACTAAAACAAAAGGGAACTAAAAGAAAACGGAAAAGAAATAAAATAAGTAGAAAGAAAACAAACTAAAAATAAAAGGAAATCCCCCCAGCCTAACTAGGCCTTGGCCCAGCTGGCCAGCCCAGCTTGCCCCTGGCCTATGACTTCCCCGGTCGAAACCCTAACCGCACCCACGATCCCCACTACCCCCCTCTAGATCCACTCCTCCCCCACCCGCTCGATCTCCTCGCTCCTCTCCCTTCCCACGACCCGATCTGGATCAGGCAACTGCCTCTACCCCCATCGCCCCACATCGCCAGCACTCGGATCCGTCACCGGACTTCCCCACCGTCGCGACGCCCGCGTCGACCCCCTCCCCTGCGGCCATCATCGCACCTTCGTCGGATCTCTACCAACACCGCCGCCGCTCGCCGTCCCTGGAGCCGCCTCGACCCCGTTTGCCTCGATCCCCGCCGGTCTGCCTCCTCCATGTCGCGTCGTCCCCGTCCCCCACCACGATCCCCGCTGCCCCGTGCCCTACATTGTCCGTGAGCTCCGTCCCTTCCCCTCTCTGTCCCGTGCGGCCCTCACCGCGTCCGGGCCGCACTCACCGCGCCTAGCCGCGTCCTGCAGCTCCGCATGATGCGAGCCCCGCACCTAGTGCGCTCCCGCTCGTCCGCCCGTGGCCTGCAGGCGTCGCCCGTTAACACGCCGCCTGCGCCGTGCTCGTGGCCACCACGGCCCCGGCCGCGCCGCTCGTCCGCAAGCCCCTTCCCGCTGCTACCCAACCGCTGCTCGTGCTTCGCACCGCCCCGGTTACAGCTGTGTGCGTGCCCGAGTCCTCGTCGTCTCGTTCTCGCCCCGCAGCTGCTGCTCGCTTCGTTTGCTGCCACCTCCTACTGCCGCAGCTCTGATGTCCGCCTCATCATGGCCGTGCTCCGGCGGGCCACTCGCCGGCGCCCCGTTTTGCCCGTTCGGGCGTGGCGCCCGCCAGCTCCCGCGCGCTAACGGGGCTCCGCCCGCTGCCTTTTTCCTGCTAACCCACCGGGACCTATGACAAGGGGCCCCACCCCAGAACGTTTATAAAAAACGAATTAAAAGAAATTATTAATAATAAATAAATAAATATGTTAATTAACTAACTAAATTAACTAATTGTATTTAATTAACCTAATTACTAATTAACCTAATTAACTACTGTTAATTAATTAGACAGTTAATGACATGCAGGACCCACACATCAGTTTGACCCAGTCAACGCCCTGTTGACTGCTGACGTCATGCAGACGTCATGACGATGTCAGCATACACTATTCTTGATAATGTTGATTTAGAATAATTAAATAAATTCTAAAAATGATTAAAACTTTAGAAAACATAGAAAATAAACCGTAGCTTAGATGAAAATGTTTTCTACATGAAAGTTGCTCAGAACGACGAGACGAATCCAGATACATAGCCCATTTGTCCGCCACACATCCCTAGCATAGCGAACACGCAACTTTTCCCCTCTGGTTCACCTGTCCGAATACGCGAAACACAGGGGATACTTTCCCGGATGTTTCCCCCTTTCGCCGGTGTCACCTACTACCGCGTTAGGGCACACCTAGCACCGCGTATTGCCATGTTACGCTTTGCAATGCTTTGATGGCTCTATTATTTATTGTGTTCCCGCTCCGTTACTTCTTTCCGGTAGACCCCGAGACTGCCGGCGACCCTGAGTTCGACTATGGAGTTGACGACCCCTCCTTGACCGACCAACCAGGCAAGCCCCCCCCCCCTTGATCACCAGATATCGCCTATTCTTCTCTATACTGCTTGCATTAGAGTTGTGTAGCATGTTACTGTTCGGTTACTCCTATTCTGTTGCATAGCCTGTCATTGTTGCTACAGTCATTGATACCTTACCCGCAATCCTAAATGCTTAGTATAGGATGCTAGTTTATCATCATTGGCCCTACATTCTTGTCAGTCTGCCTTGCTATACTATTGGGCCATGATCACTCGGGAGGTGATCACGGGTATATACTATACATACATACATACTATACAGATGGTGACTAAAGTCGGGTCAGCTCGTTAAGTACCCGCAAGTGATTTCGATGTGGGGGCTGGAAGGATAGGTGGCTCCATCTCGGTAGAGGTGGGCCTGGGTTCCCGACGGCCCCCGAGTATTACTTTGTGGCGGAGCGACAGGGCAGGTTGAGACCACCTAGGCGAGAGGTGGGCCTGGCCCTGGTCGGCGTCCCCGGTTACTTCATAATAACACGCTTAACGAGATCTTGGTATTTTATCTGAGTCTGGCCACTGGCCTATACGCACTAACCAACTACGCGGGAACAGTTATGGGCACTCGACGTCGTGGTATCAGCCGAAGCCTTCTTGACGTCAGCGACGGAGCGGCGCACGCCGAATTGGACTGGAACGCCTGCTCTTATATTAGGGAGGCTAGGTTTGCTTTCGGCCGCCCTCGCAACATGCAGGTGTGCAATGGGCGATGGGCCCAGACCCCCTGCGCCATAGGATTTAGACCGGCGTGCTGACCTCTCTGTTCTCCCTTGGTGGGGCTGCGACGTGTTGATCTTCCGAGGCCGGGCATGACCCAGTAAAGTGTGTCCGGCCAAATGGGATCGAGCATGTTGGGTTATGTGATGCACCCCTGCAGGGAAGTTTATCTATTCGAATAGCCGTGTCCCTCGGTAAAAGGATGACCCGGAGTTGTACCTTGACCTTATGACAACTAGAACCGGATACTTAATAAAACACACCCAGACAAGTTCAACAGACAACTCAGTGATCGCTTTTCCACAGGGCGACGAGGGGAGGATCGCCGGATAGGATTATGCTATGTGTTGCTACTTGGAGGACTTCAATCTACTCTCTTCCACATGCTGCAAGACGGAGGCTGCCAGAAGCGTAGTCTTCGATAGGACTAGCTATCTGTTGGGGAACGTTGCAGAAAATTAAAAATTTTCCTACGGTTTCACCAAGATCCATCTATGAGTTCATCTAAGCAACGAGTCAAGGGGAAGAGTTTGCATCTACATACCACTTGTAGATCGAGTGCGGAAGCGTTCAAGGGGATGGTGATGATGGAGTCGTACTCGACGTGATTCGGATCACCGATGACCAAGTGTTGAACGGACAGCACCTCCGCGTTCAACACACGTACGGGACGGACGACGTCTCCTCCGTCTTGATCCAGCAAGGGGGAAGGAGAGGTTGAGGAAGGCAGCTCCAACGGCAGCACGACGGCGTGGTGTAGTTGGTGCAGCAGTACTCCGACAGAGCTTCGCCAAGCACGTATGGAGGAGGAGAGGTGTTGGGGAGGGGAAGGGCTGCGCCTTAAGTTGTGGTGTTGCAGCCCTCCCCTCACCCCTCTATATATAGGAGGAGAGGGGCAAGGGGGCCGGCCCTCTAGGGGAAACCCTAGAGGGGGGCGGCGGCCAAAGGGTGGGCGGCTTGCCCCCCAAGCAAGGGGTGCGCCCCCTTTAGGGTTCCCCCCCCCCAACCCTAGGCGCATGGGCCCAAAGGGGGGCGCGCCAAGCCCACTAGGGGCTGGCTGCTATCCCTACGCAGCCCAAGTGGCCCCCCGGGAGGGGTGGTCCCTCCCGGTGGACCCCCGGAACCTTTCCGGTGGTCCCGGTACAATACCGGTATGACCCCGAAACTTTTCGGTGCCCGTTTAACAACTTCCCATATATAAAAATTTACCTCCGGACCATTCCGGAACTCCTCGTGACGTCCGGGATCTCATCCGGGACTCCGAACAACATTCGGTAATCACATACTTGTCTTCCTGATAACCCTAGCGTCACCGAACCTTAAGTGTGTAGACCCTACGGGTTCGGGAGACATGCAGACATGACCGAGACTCTCCGGTCAATAACCAACAGAGGGATCTAGATACCCATGTTGGCTCCCACATGCTCCTCGATGATGTCATCGAATGAACCACGATGTCGAGGATTCGATCAAACCCCGTATGCAATTCCCTTTGTCAATCGGTACGTTACTTGCCCGAGACCCGATCGTCGGTATCCCAATACCTTGTTCAGTCTCGTTATCGGCAAGTCACTTTACTCATACCGTAATGCATGATCCCTTGGCCAACACCTTGGTCACCTTGAGCTCATTATGATGATGCACTACCGAGTGGGCCCAGTGATACCTCTCCGTAACACGGAGTGACAAATCCCAGTCTCGATCTGTGTCAACCCAACAGACACTTTCGGAGATACCTGTAATGCACCTTTATAGTCACCCAGTTACGTTGTGACGTTTGGTACACCCAAAGCACCCCTACGGTATCCGGGAGTTACACGATCTCATGGTCTAAGGAAGAGATACTTGACATTGGAAAAGCTCTAGCAAACGAACTAGCCGACCTTTGTGCTATGCTTAGGATTGGGTCTTGTCCATCACATCATTCTCCTAATGATGTGATCCCGTTATCAACGACATCCAATGTCCATAGCCAGGAAACCATGACTATCTGTTGATCACAACGAGCTAGTCAACTAGAGGCTCACTAGGGACATATTGTGGTCTATGTATTCACACGTGTATTACGATTTCCGGATAATACAGTTATAGCATGAATAAAAGACTATTATCATGAACAAAGAAATATAATAATAACACTTTTATTATTGCCTCTAGGGCATATTTCCAACAGTCTCCCACTTGCAATAGAGTCAATAATCTAGTTACATTGTGATGAATCGAACACCCATAGAGTTCTGGTGTTGATCATGTTTCGCTCGTGAGAGAGGTTTAGTCAACGGATCTGCGACATTCAGATCCGTATGTACTTTGCAGATTTCTATGTCTCCATCTTGAACATTCTCACGGATGGAGTTGAAACGACACTTGATGTGCCTGGTCTTCTTGTGAAATCTGGGCTCCTTCGCAAGGGCAATAGCTCCAGTATTGTCACAGAAAAGTTTGATCGGCCCCGACGCATTGGGTATGACTCCTAGGTCGGTGATGAACTCCTTCACCCAAATAGCTTCATGCGCTGCCTCCGAGGCTGCCATGTACTCCGCTTCACATGTAGATCCCGCCACGACGCTCTGCTTGCAGCTGCACCAGCTTACTGCTCCACCATTCAACATATACACGTATCCGGTTTGTGACTTAGAGTCATCCAGATCTGTGTCGAAGCTAGCGTCGACGTAACCCTTTACGACGAGCTCTTCGTCACCTCCATAAACGAGAAACATGTCCTTCGTCCTTTTCAGGTACTTTAGGATATTCTTGACCGCTGTCTAGTGTTCCTTGCCGGGATTACTTTGGTATCTTCCTACCAAACTTACGGCAAGGTTTACATCAGGTCTGGTACACAGCATGGCATACATAATAGATCCTATGGCTGAAGCATAGAGGATGACACTCATCTCTTCTATATCTTTTGCCGTGGTCGGGCATTGAGCCGAGCTCAATCTCACACCTTGCAATACAGGCAAGAACCCCTTCTTGGACTGATCCATTTTGAACTTCTTCAAAATTTTATCAAGGTATGTGCTTTGTGAAAGACCTATGAGGCGTCTTGATCTATTTCTATAGATCTTGATGCCTAATATATAAGCAGCTTCTCCAAGGTCCTTCATTGAAAAACACTTATTCAAGTAGGCCTTAATGTTGTCCAAGAATTCTATATCATTTCCCATCAAAAGTATGTCATCTACATATAATATGAGAAATGCTACAGAGCTCCCACTCACTTTCTTGTAAACGCAGGCTTCTCCATAAGTCTGCATAAACCCAAACGCTTTGAGCATCTCATCAAAGCGAATATTCCAACTCCGAGATGCTTGCACCAGCCCATAAATGGATCGCTCGAGCTTGCATACTTTGTTAGCGTTCTTAGGATCGACAAAACCTTCCAGCTACATCATATACAGTTCTTCCTTAAGATGCCCGTTAAGGAATGCCGTTTTGACGCCCATCTGCCATATCTCATAATCATAGTATGCGGCAATTGCTAACATGATTCGGACGGACTTAAGCTTCGCTACGGGAGAGAAAGTCTCATCGTAGTCAATCCCTTGAACTTGCCGATAACCCTTAGCGACAAGTCGAGCTTTATAGATGGTAACATTACCATCCGCGTCCGTCTTCTTCTTAAAGATCCATTTGTTTTCTATCGCTCGCCGATCATTGGGCAAGTCAGTCAAAGTCCATACTTTGTTTTCATACATGGATTCTATCTCGGATTTCATGGCTCCAAGCCATTTGTTGGAATCTGGGCCCGCCATCGCTTCTTCATAGTTCGAAGGTTCATCGTTGTCTAACAACATGATTTCCAGGACAGGGTTGCCGTACCACTCTGGTGCGGAACGTGTCCTTGTGGACCTACTAAGTTCAGTAGAAACTTGATCCGAAGTACCTTGATCATCATCATTATTTTCCTCTTCAGTTGGTGTAGGCATTACAGGAACATCTTCCTGAGCTGCACTACTGTCCCGCTCAAGAGGTGGTACTTCATCGAGTTCTACTTTCCTCCCACTTACTTCTTTCGAGAGAAACTCTTTTACCAGAAAGCATCCGTTCTTGGCAACGAAGATCTTGCCCTCGGATCTTAAGTAGAAGGTATACCCTACAGTTTCCTTAGGGTATCCTATGAAGACGCATTTTTCCGACTTGGGTTCGAGCTTTTCAGGTTGAAGTTTCTTGACATAAGCATCGCATCCCCAAACTTTTAGAAACGACGGCTTAGGTTTCTTCCCAAACCATAATTCATACGGTGTCGTCTCAACGGATTTAGACGGTGCCCTATTTAAAGTGAATGTAGCTGTCTCTAGAGCGTATCCCCAAAATGATAGCGGTAAATCGGTAAGGGACATCATAGACCGCACCATATCCAATAGAGTGCGATTACGACGTTTGGACACACCGTTACGCTGAGGTGTTCCAGGCGGCGTGAGTTGTGAAACGATTCCACATTTTCTTAAGTGTGTACCAAATTCGTGACTTAAGTATTCTCCTCCACGATCTGATCGTAAGAATTTTATCTTTCGGTCATGTTGATTCTCTACTTCATTCTGAAATTCCTTGAACTTTTCAAAGGTCTCAGACTTGTGTTTCATCAAGTAAACATACCCATATCTACTCAAGTCATCTGTGAGAGTGAGAACATAACGATATCCTCCGCGAGCCTCAACACTCATTGGACCGCACACATCGGTATGTATGATTTCCAACAAGTTGGTTGCTCGCTCCATTGTTCCGGAGAATGGAGTCTTGGTCATCTTGCCCATGAGGCATGGTTCGCATGTGTCAAACAATTCATAATCAAGAGACTCTAAAAGTCCATCAGCATGGAGCTTCTTCATGCGCTTGACACCAATGTGACCAAGGCGGCAGTGCCACAAGTATGTGGGACTATCGTTATCAACTTTACATCTTTTGGTATTCACGCTATGAATATGTGTAGTATTACGCTCGAGATTCATTAAGAATAAACCATTGACCATCGGAGCATGACCATAAAACATATCTCTCATATAAATCGAACAACCATTATTCTCAGACTTAAATGAGTAGCCATCTCGTATTAAACGAGATCCAAATACAATGTTCATGCTCAAACTTGGCACTAAATAACAATTATTAAGGTTCAAAACTAATCCCGTAGGTAAATGTAGAGGTAGCGTGCCGACGGTGATCACATCGACTCTGGAACCATTCCCGACGCGCATCGTCACCTCGTCCTTTGCCAGTCTCCGCTTATTCCGCAGCTCCTGCTGTGAGTTACAAATATGAGCAACGGCACCGGTATCAAATACCCAGGAGTTACTACGAGTACTGGTAAGGTACACATCAATTACATGTATATCGAATATACCTTTTGTGTTGACGGCCTTCTTATCCGCTAAGTATTTGGGGCAGTTCCGCTTCCAGTGACCCTTCCCCTTGCAATAAAAGCACTCAGTCTCAGGCTTGGGTCCATTCTTTGACTTCTTCCCGGCAACTGGCTTACCAGGCGCGACAACCTATTTGCCGTCCTTCTTGAAGTTCTTCTTACCCTTGCCCTTCTTGAACTTAGTGGTCTTATTGACCATCAACACTTGATGTTCTTTCTTTATTTCAACCTCTGCTGACTTCAGCATAGAAAATACTTCAGGAATGGTCTTTACCATCCCCTGCATATTGTAGTTCATCACAAAGCTCTTGTAGCTTGGTGGGAGCGACTGAAGGATTCGGTCAATGACTGCCTCATCAGGGAGGTTAATATTCAGCTGGGTCATACGGTTGTGCAACCCAGACATCTTGAGTATGTGCTCACTGACAGAACTATTTTCCTCCATCTTACAACTATAGAACTTGTCAGAGATGTCATATCTCTCGACCCGGGCGTGAGCTTGGAAAACTAGTTTCAGCTCTTCGAACATCTCATATGCTCCGTGATGCTCAAAACGCTTTTGGAGCCCCGGTTCTAAGCTGTAAAGCATGCCGCACTGAACGAGGGAGTAATCATCAGCACGAGACTGCCAAGCATTCATAATGTCTTGGTTCTCTGGGACGGGAGCGTCACCTAGCGGTCCTTCTAGGACATATTGTTTCCTGGCAGCTATGAGGATGATCCTCAGGTTCCGGACCCAGTCCGTATAGTTGCTGCCATCATCTTTCAGCTTGGTTTTCTCTAGGAACGCGTTGAAGTTCATGTTGACATGAGCATTGGCCATTTGATCTACAAGACATATTTGCAAAGGTTTTAGACTAAGTTCATGATAATTAAGTTCTAATCAAGTTATGAACTCCCACTCAGATTAGACATCCCTCTAGTCATCTAAGTATTACACGATCCGAGTCGACTAGCCCGTGTCCGATCATCACGTGAGACGGACTAGTCATCATCGGTGAACATTCTCATGTTGATCGTATCTTCCATACGACTCGTGTTCGACCTTTTGGTCTCCGTGTTCCGAGGCCATGTATGTACATGCTAGGCTCGTCAAGTTAACCCTAAGTGTTTTGCTGTGTAAAACTGTCTTACACCCGTTGTATGTGAACGTAAGAATCCATCACACCCGATCATCACGTGGTGCTTAGAAGCGACGAACTTTAGCAACGGTGCACAGTTAGGGGAGAACACTTCTTGAAATTGTTGTAAGGGATCATCTTATTTACTATCGTCGTCCTAAGTAAACAAGATGCATAAAACATAATAAACATCACATGCAATTATATAAAGTAGTGACATGATATGGCCAATATCATATAGCTCCTTTGATCTTCATCTTCGGGGCTCCATGATCATCTTGTCACTGGCATGACACCATGATCTCCATCATCATGATCTCCATCATCGTGTCTTCATGAAGTTGTCACGCCAATGACTACTTCTACTTCTATGACTAACGCGTTTAGCAATAAAGTAAAATAAGTTACATGGCGTTCTTCAATGACACGCAGGTCATACAAAAAATAAAGACAACTCCTATGGCTCCTGCCGGTTGTCATACTCATCGACATGCAAGTCGTGATTCCTATTACAAGAACATGATCTCATACATCAGAATATATCATTCATCATTCATCTCAACTTCTGGCCATATCACATCACATGATCAATCGCTGCAAAAACAAGTTAGACGTCCTCTAATTGTTGTTGCATCTTTTACGTGGCTGCAATTGGGTTCTAGCAAGAACGTTTTCTTACCTATGAATAACCACAACGTGATCTTGTCAACTTCTATTTACCCTTCATAAGGACCCTTTTCATCGAATCCGCTCCAACTAAAGTGGGAGAGACAGACACCCGCCAGCCACCTTATGCAACTAGTGCATGTTAGTCGGTGGAACCGGTCTCACGTAAGCGTACGTGTAAGGTTGGTCCGGGCCGCTTCATCCCACAATACCGCTGAAGCAAGATAAGACTAGTAGTGGCAAGCAAGTTGAAAAGATCCACGCCCACAACAAAATTGTGTTCTACTCGTGCAAAGAGAACTGCGCATAGACCTGGCTCTGATACCACTGTTGGGGAACGTTGCAGAAAATTAAAAAATTTCCTACGGTTTCACCAAGATCCATCTATGAGTTCATCTAAGCAACGAGTCAAGGGGAAGAGTTTGCATCTACATACCACTTGTAGATCGAGTGCGGAAGCGTTCAAGGGGATGGTGATGATGGAGTCGTACTCGACGTGATTCGGATCACCGATGACCAAGTGCTGAACGGACAGCACCTCCGCGTTCAACACACGTACGGGACGGACGACGTCTCCTCTGTCTTGATCCAGCAAGGGGGAAGGAGAGGTTGAGGAAGGCAGCTCCAACGGCAGCACGACGGCGTGGTGTAGTTGGTGCAGCATTACTCCGACAGAGCTTCGCCAAGCACGTACGGAGGAGGAGAGGTGTTGGGGAGGGGAGGGGTTGCGCCTTAAGTTGTGGTGTTTCAGCCCTCCCCTCACCCCTCTATATATAGGAGGAGAGGGGAAAGGGGGCCGGCCCTCTAGGGGAAACCCTAGAGGGGGGCGGCGGCCAAAGGGTGGGGGGCTTGCCCCCCAAGCAAGGGGGTGCGCCCCCTTTAGGGTTCCCCCCCCCCAACCCTAGGTGCATGGGCCCAAAGGGGGGGCGCGCCAAGCCCACTAGGGGCTGGCTGCTATCCCTACGCAGCCCAAGTGGCCCCCCGGGAGGGGTGGTCCCTCCCGGTGGACCCCCGGAACCTTTCCGGTGGTCCCGGTACAATACCGGTATGACCCCGAAACTTTCCGGTGCCCGTTTAACAACTTCCCATATATAAAACTTTACCTCCGGACCATTCCGGAACTCCTCGTGACGTCCGGGATCTCATCCGGGACTCCGAACAACATTCGGTAATCACATACTTGTCTTCCTGATAACCCTAGCGTCACCGAACCTTAAGTGTGTAGACCCTACGGGTTCGGGAGACATGCAGACATGACCGAGACTCTCCGGTCAATAACCAACAGCGGGATCTGGATACCCATGTTGGCTCCCACATGCTCCTCGATGATGTCATCGGATGAACCACGATGTCGAGGATTCGATCAAACCCCGTATGCAATTCCCTTTGTCAATCGGTACGTTACTTGCCCGAGACCCGATCGTCGGTATCCCAATACCTTGTTCAGTCTCGTTATCGGCAAGTCACTTTACTCGTACTGTAATGCATGATCCCGTGGCCAACACCTTGGTCACCTTGAGCTCATTATGATGATGCACTACCGAGTGGGCCCAGTGATACCTCTCCGTAACACGGAGTGACAAATCCCAGTCTCGATCCGTGTCAACCCAACAGACACTTTCGGAGATACCTGTAATGCACCTTTATAGTCACCCAGTTACGTTGTGACGTTTGGTACACCCAAAGCACCCCTACGGTATCCGGGAGTTACACGATCTCATGGTCTAAGGAAGAGATACTTGACATTGGAAAAGCTCTAGCAAACGAACTAACCGACCTTTGTGCTATGCTTAGGATTGGGTCTTGTCCATCACATCATTCTCCTAATGATGTGATCCCGTTATCAACGACATCCAATGTCCATAGCCAGGAAACCATGACTATCTGTTGATCACAACGAGCTAGTCAACTAGAGGCTCACTAGGGATATATTGTGGTCTATGTATTCACACGTGTATTACGATTTCCGGATAATACAGTTATAGCATGAATAAAAGACTATTATCATGAACAAAGAAATATAATAATAACACTTTTATTATTGCCTCTAGGGCATATTTCCGACACTATCCCCCTCTTATTTTGGCATTCTGCTGTTCAGTCCACTGATATGGCCTCCTTACACATATACCCATGCATATGTAGTGTAGCTCCTTGCTTGCGAGTACTTTGGATGAGTACTCACGGTTGCTTTGCTCCCTCTTTTCCCCCGTTTTCCTCTTCTTCTTCGATGCCGCAACCAGATGTTGGAGCCCAGGAGCCAGACGCCACCGTCGATGGCGACTACTACACTGGAGGTGCCTAATACTACGTGCAGGCTGCTGATGACGACCAGGAGTAGTTAGGAGGATCCCAGGCAGGAGGACAGTGCCTCTTTCGATATGTATCCCAGTTTGTGCTAGCCATCTTATGGCAACTTGTTTAACTTATGTCTATACTCAGATATTGTTGCTTCCGCTGACTCGTCTATGATCGAGCACTTGTATTCGAGCCCTCGAGTCCCCTGGCTTGTAATATGATGCTTGTATGACTTATTTATGTTTTAGAGTGGTGTTGTGATATCTTCCCGTGAGTCCCTGATCTTGATTGTACACGTTTGCGTGAATGATTAGTGTACGATTGAATCGGGGGCGTCACTAGTTGGTATCAATGATGGTCGCAAGGGAGGGGGTCGACGCGGGCGTAGCGACGGTGGGGAAGTCCGGTGACGGATCGGGGTGCTGGCGATGTGGGGCGATGGGGGTAGGGACAATTGCCCGATCCAGATCGGGTCGTGGGAGGGGAGAGGAGCGAGGAGATCGAGCAGGTGGGGGAGGAGTGGATCGAGAGGGGGGTAGTGGGGATCGTGGGTGCGGTTAGGGTTTTGACCGGGGAAGTCATAGGCCAGGGGGCGAGCTGGGCTGGCCAGCTGGTCCAAGGCCTAGTTAGGCCGGGGTATTTCCTTTTAATTTTTAGTTTATTTTCTTTCTACTTATTTTATTTCTTTTCTATTTTCTTTTAGTTCCCTTTTATTTTAGTTTTAGTAAAATACCAAAGTGGCACCTGCATAGATGCTACAAATTATGCAACTGCCACAATAGTTTAATACTTACAACAATTTAGTTTTGAAATTGCTTATTATTTTAAAAGCATTTAAATAGTTGTATTTGCTACTGTTTTATTCATTTTAGAGTATTTAAACATTTTATAAAAGTGTGGTTTCTCCGCCATAATTACCTATGCATTATTTGGCTCAACCCGGACATTTTAGTTTTAAAGTTTGAAAACTTTTGTTGTTTGCCTTTAATTCAATTTTGGATTTGTATCAGTTTTGAACTAACCCGAGATTAACTACAGTGACAGAGGTGACGTGGCATAATTACCAGAGGGTTACTGTAGCTTAACTATCTGGGCGTCATAATATACTAGTATCATGCATATGATACTAGTGTATGATACTACACCTATAGTGCATAGTATCATAAAGTAGTATCATAGATGGTCTCATTTATTGCCATGCATGACACATAGTAGCATAACATTTATTATGTTACGGCATCTACCTATGTTACTACTACCCTCCCTCTCTTCTTTAATTGTTTGCCACATAAGCATGTTTAAGAGTCTCAAGTACATGATACTAGTTATGTTACCCCCACTATGGCCAGCCTAAGTGTTTTGGGACTATTTTGGTTTTCGTAAGATGACTTACACACCTAGACGGAGGGAGTAGTATTGCCCTGTAAACCGGAAAGGAGTATTTTCCTTTCTAGAGATTTCAACAAGTGACTAGACTACACCGCGTGCAGTACTCCCTCCCTTCCGGTTTATAGGGCTCAAATCTCAAATCTCATGAACCAAGGCATTTTGCGATTGGAGGAATGTATCTCGTACTTTAAAAAACTACTCTATTTAAACTCATGCATTAATTACGTAGTTCTCTCGTTTTCCTCTACGCCTTGGTCGCGGTGCACAATATTGAGCACTCCTATATGACTAGCCGCTCTATCTACATGCGGGACATTTCAAAGCATCTGGGCCCGCGTGCCATCCACCAAATCACAGTGAGGTGCTACAGTCGAGACTCACCTGTCACCCCGGTGTGGCCGTCATGACCCGTCATATCACAAAACCCACACCTTTACCAGCAGTGGTAAGGTGGCCTCCAAGTTGGACTGGACGAAGCAACCATCATTTCACTGGAACCTCGTTCAAGCCCTTTCTTCCCTTTCTTGAAGAAAACCTCACTCCAGGCTACTCACTTCTGCCATTTTTCTTCTGTACCGACGAAGGAAAGGTGGGCGAATCAATTATGCTGCTATATTTTCATTCCAAGAATCTTCTTTTTGCGAAGCACTGACCGATTCTCACATCCTATTCTTTTCCCATTTTCATTGCGATTATGGTTTCCTTTCGATTGCTTTTTTTCTGTCAGTTCATTGATGGATCCTCCAGCCCCTTGCCCACGCCACCGCCCTTCCCCTGGCCTTATAAGGCAAGCCCCGACCCCGGCCCCCTCTTTTCTCGCACTTCCTGGCTTCCGCCGCCCTCGCACACCGCCGGCCGAAGCCGCGGCTGCCGCTGCCGCACCTCTTGCTGCTGCCTCCTGCTGCCGTGCCGTCCCGCCGATCCGCCGCTGCCGCC
>NC_041383.1:363015558-363026672 GCF_002162155.2 Triticum dicoccoides
GTTCGTTGGATCTGGATCGAGCGATCCAGATCTCGTTCTGTTTTTTTTCTCTAGAACGTTTTTTCGGTGAACGTTCGTTAGTTAGGGTTTGCACCGAACGGTTTTTCCGTTCGTTAGCAAATGTTCGCTAAATAGCCTTTTCATTTTATTTTATTTCTGCCAGGGACCCTTCTATGATTAAAGGTTTTACAGATTAGTCCCTGTACTTCAAATGACCACAACTTTTACGTCGTTTGTCCAAATCCAACGAAACCAACGCCCACTTCTTTGTTACGATCTCCTCTATCCAGTAATCCAACTCAAACATGTTTTTGAAAGTTTAAAATTTTATTTAGATCAGATTTGAATTTGAACTTTGTTTGATCATAACTTAAGTTCCGTAACTCCGTTTGAGTTGATTCTTTTTGCAAATCAAAGCTCTTGACCTAAACTTTCTGATAAGGCCAAATTAACATAATTTTGGTACTGTTAGAAATTGTTTTATGTTGCAAGAGTTATTTTCTTGGTTTTGATGTTTTCCAAACTGCCTTCTTCATTCTTCCCGATCTTTTGAGTGATTTCTTATGTGTGGTTACTATTGTTTGCCTATGATAGATTGAACGGAGTGTGACGAGTAGAAATATCAGGAGTTGAGTGCGAATCATCTTCATCAACAGTACAGGCAAGTTCACACTTTGATCATACCTCTTTACTACCCAGTTTTATTGCATTAGATCAATCCTCAAACAATTGCATGATTAGGATCTGATTAATATGTGGGTTTGGGGAAGTAGATGAGGTAGTACCTATTACCTGTTTTATTAACAAACCTTTGGGAGTTACTTCTACGTTTGCTTATTATGCCATGCTATGCTAGTAGACGTGGATTGGGTGAGTGAATTTCCATGACAGATGTGAGATTGTTAATTAATGGTTTATTTAAGGTGGCAACTTTAATACACATCTGGGTGGATTGAGGTACCTGGGTATTTCAGGATTGCCTGTTTGTTTTGGACCGCCACCCAGGCTCAAAGGGATCATAAGATTATTCATGCTAGAAACTTCTGTGTGCAGCCACATGCTATTATGGGCTCTAGCATAGTTGATTAAGTCATGCGAACTCTTATAGTGGTAGACTAGCAGATGTAGGGGAAAGTAGGTGTACAGGTCTACCCATCGTAAGGTGCTAGCGCTTCTGAAAGACTATGTCTCGTTCATTCGTTTCTCAAACACCATGTAGTGCGAGAAAACCAACGGAGGAGATCGAGTCATGTGGGGAAAAGTGCGCAAACCTCTAGAGAGTGTATAAACTAATCATGATTAGCCGTGTCCCCGGTTATGGACGTTTTGAGTATCTAGTACTTGGATTATCATGTGAATCTCATCATGTTACTTTAATTAATGATGTTGGGTTTTAATGATGATATTTAATTGGGATTGAGAATGTTGTCAACCATTCTCAATGTTTAACAACCACCATGATAGTTAAATAAAATTTATTCCTTTGTTCTAGGGAAAAATTGTCTTTATGCAAAACTTAACCATAGAGCTTTCCACCAGCCATATATGCATGTAGTGATAGTTATTATTCATCATTGCTCTATGGTGTGAATTTGCCAGTACATTCAATGTACTGACCCTTTGTGGCTGCAACTTCTCATGTTGCAGGATTCTTACGATGAGTAAGTGATACGTTAGGGTTACGATTCCTATACTCAACTTTGCCGTTGGTGTTGATGGGAATCCACAACCTTGTTACTTCCGCTATTTTGGATTTGAGGTAATAGTATTTACATTAATTTATACATGTGATTTACCTCTGTTATAAATCCTCAAGTACTGTGTGTGTCAGCATACGGATCCAGGGATGACACTTAAGCACAGAGACTTGATCCATTCGGGTTGGGTCGCTACAAAGCTTTAGCATGATCCTTTATCCTAACAGGAAAAGGAGGTTTTTCAACATAAGTAGTAGGAACAATAGGATCACTATAGGTGATAGTCTTTTCTTCGACTATAATAGGTGCAACTACTTTCACTTCAACAGGAGGATTATATTCAAACCACTTCTCTTTAGGGAGATCAACATGGGTAGCAAAATATTCACAAAAAGAAGCTACTATCTCAGAGTCAAGTCCATACTTAGCGCTAAATCCACGAAAAGCATCGGTATCCATAAAAGATTTAACACAATCGAACTTAGGTGTCATACCTGACTCCTTACCATCGTCAGAACCCCAATCTTCAGAGTTGGGTTTAATTCTTTCCAATAAGTCCCATTTGAAATCAATAGTCTTCAGCATATAAGAACTAGCACAGGAAGTATCGAGCAGGTTGCGATTATCAAGAGAGGGCCGAGCATAAAAGTTCTGAATAATCATTTCCCGAGAGAGCTCATGATTGGTGCATGAATATAACATTGACTTAAGCCTCCCCCAAGCTTGAGCGATGCTTTCTCCTTCGCGAGGCCAGAAATTATATATGTAATTACGATCACAATGAACAAGATGCATAGGATAGAACTTCTGGTGAAATTCCAACTTCAATCGCTTATAATTCCAATATCTCGTATCATCACATAGCCTATACCATGTCAATGCATCTCCCTTCAAATATAAAGGGAAGACCTTCCTTTTGACAACATCATCAGGAATACTTGCAAGCTTAAATAATCCACAAACTTCATCCACAAAGATAAGGTGTAAATCGGGATGCAATGTTCCATCTCCTCCAAATGGATTAGCTAGCAGTTTCTCTATCATACCCGAAGGAATATCAAAGTGAATATTTTCATAAAGTTCAGTAGGTTGAGGAGCAACTCTTTGCTCTTCTGGTTGGGTGAAGATACCCCAAACAAGCCCCTCAAAGGATTAGTTTCCATAGTGACAAGTAACAGAAAATTTCAGCACACTATATAAATGTTTCCTTACCAAGTTCCACTCACCAAAAGCGCTACACTCCCCGGCAACGATGCCAGAAAAGAGTCTTGATGACCCACAAGTGTAGGGGATCAATCGTAGTCCTTTCGATAAGTAAGAATGTCGAACTCAACGAGGAGCAGAAGGAAATGATAAGCGGTTTTCAGTAAGGTTTTCTCTGCAAGCACTGAAATTGTAGGTGATAGATAGTTTTGTGATAAGATAAATGGTAACGAGTAACAAATAAATAAAGTAAATAAAGTGCAGCAAGGTGGCCCAATCCTTTATGTAGCAAAGGATAAGCCTGGAAAATTTCTAATAATAAGAAAGGAGCTCCCGAGGACACATGGGAATTATCGTCAAGCTAGTTTTCATCACGTTCATATGATTCGCGTTCGGTACTTTGATAATTTGATATGTGGGTGGACCGGTACTTGGGTAATGCCCTTACTTGTACAAGCATCCCACTTATGATTAACCCCTATTGCAAGCATCAGCAACTACAAAAGAAGTATTAAGTTAAACCTAACCACAGCATTAAACATATGGATCCATATTAGCCCCTAACGAAGCAACGCATAAACTAGGGTTTAAGCTTCTATCACTCTAGCAACCCATCATCTACTTATTACTTCCCCATGCCTTCCTCTAGGCCCAAATAATGGTGAAGTGTCATGTAGTCGATGTTCACATAACACCACTAGAGGAAAGACAACATACATCTCATCAAAATAACGAACGAATACCAAATTCACATGACTACTAATAGCAAGACTTCACCCATGTCCTCAGGAACAAACGTAACTACTCACAAAGCATATTAATATTCATAATCAGAGGGGTAATAATATGCATGAAGGATCTGAACATATGATCTTCCACCAAGTAAACCAATTAGCATCAACTACAAGGAGTAATCAACACTACTAGCAACCCACAGGTACCAATTTGTGGTTTTGATACAAGATTGGATACAAGAGATGAACTAGGGTTTTGAGAGGAGATGGTGATGGTGAAGATGTTGATGGAGATTTACCCCCTCCCGATGAGAGGATCGTTGGTGATGACGTTGGTGGTGATTTCCCCCTCTTGGAGGGAAGTGTCCCCAGCAGAAAAGCTCTGCCAGAGCCCTAGATTGGTTCCGCCAAGGTTTCGCCTCGTGGCGGCGAAGTTTCATCCCGTAAGCTTACCCCGATTTTTTCCAGGGTAAAAGCGATGATATAGCAGAAGATGGACACCGGAGGCCCACCAGGGCACCCAGGAGATAGGGGGCGCGCTCTCCTGTCTCCTGGACAGGGTGTGGGCCCCCTGGTGTATTTCTTTCGCTCAGTAACACTACAGGAATTAGCTACTTTGCCGTCCGCCGTGCATGAATGGCGGACGGCAAAGGTCTTTGTCGTCCACCACGGACGGCAACAGGCTCCGGCAAAGTAAGGTCCGTTAAAGAGCTACTTTGTCGTCTGCTTTTGGTGGCTGACGGCAAAGGGGCCTTTGCCATCAGCAGCGGACGGCAAAGAACGCAGACGGCAAAAATTGCGCTGTTAGTCCGTTTGGTGGCTAACGGCATGCCTTTGCCGTCCGCCGCTGACGGCAAAATATGTCCTGCCTCTGCCGTCCGCCGTATGATGTCAGCTAGACGTCACTACACAGCAGGCCTTTGTCGTCCGCCGCTGACGGCAAAATTGTTTACTCTTTGCCGTCTGCCACTGTAGGCAAACTGACCAAATGGGTCAGCTCCCAGGAAGCACAGTTGGCTGTCACGTGTCTTCTTTGCCGTCCATGGCTGTTGGCAAAGAGCCTATTGCCGTCGGTGGCAGACAGCAAAGAGCATGCATATTGGCTCTTTTTCTGTTTTTTTTAAATCCAACAATTTTCACAGCAAATATATATGACATATATAGATATATTTCACAGGGCTATTTAACAGCAAACATATGACATATCCAGCACATAAGTTTCATCGTACATACATATATAGTTCCATCCATTCATACATAGCAAGTTGCACATACACATAAGTTGCAACCATTAGGAAGTTGCACATACATATTACAATGCAAAGTTTCATCAATATAGCAAGTTCCATCATAGCAAGCTAGAAGAATACTAGAAGAGAATGAAATAAAAAACAAGCACTCCATCATAGCAAGTAGCTTCCGAGAAGTGAATGAAATCTGCAAAATGGCAAATAAGAAAGTTAGGAAAAGGTGACTAGAAGAAGAAGACTAGAAGAAGAAGCACGCCATCGTTTGTGAGGTAAATTAGGTGAAATGGATCGTTTATGAGCTAACTTAGGTAAAATGCATCATTTTAGAGCTAACGTAGGTAAATGGGTCATTTTGGAGCTAACGTAGGTAAAATGGGTCATTTTGGAGCTAACGTAGGTAAAATGGGTCATTTTGGAGCTGACGTAGGTAAAATGGGTCATTTTAGAGCTAACGTAGGTAAAATGGATCATTTTGGAGATAATCTAGGTAAAATGGATCATTTTGGAGATAATCTAGGTAAAATGGTCATTTTAAAGCTAACTTGGGTAAAATGGATCATTTATGAGCTAACTAAGGTAAAATTGGTCATTTTAGAGCTAACTTAGGTAAAATGGATCGCTTATGAGCTAACTAAGCTAATTATGCCGTTTTTACATAAGTAAGCTAAGTACATGTCATTATTGAGCAAACCTAGTTAACTAAGCATATTATAACTAACTTAGGTCATTTTGGAGGAAATAAAGCTAAGTATAGATCGTTTTAGAGCTAACTTAGGTAAAATGGCTGGTTTTGGAGGTCAGTAAGCTTATTAAGTCATTTTGGAGGAAAAGAAGCTAACTCTAGGTCATTAAGGTAAGCATATTGGAGGAAATAAAGCTAAGTCTAGGTCTTTATGCATTTGTTAAGCAAAAAACTAGAGAAACTTACCTTGATCATGGAGGTGTAGGAGCGGGCTGGCTCATGCCAGTAGCTGGAGAAGGATCGTGTGATGCTTGTCTGGAGTTACGCTGCACCAAAGATCATTTCCATTGTTTCGTTAGCATGATGACACTCAAATGTTAAGACTAGCAAGTAACGTCCATTCAAATTAAACTCACCGTGGTCTCAGGAGGAATCTCTGGATCAATGGCTATGGAGCCACGGGACCTCCCGCCACCAGATATCATCACCTGCTCTGGATCAATGGGAATCTGGCTCGGGTTAAAGTCCTCCCCTTTCCTCGCCCTCCCCTTGACTTGCTTGTAAGAGGCAGTGTGGGCCAGGGCATATAGGTCGTACCCCTCTGGCACCTTATCCCTCTTATTGTAGCATGCCTGAAAGAGAGAAACAAAGTAAATTAGTAATTAAAGGGCTCAAGCTAGCATGATGAATGAATTGCATTAATCATGAAGCAAACCACATACCCAGTTCCACCCGAACTGATATAAGCTGGACCTACCTTGATGGTGTGGCACACCTTCAATTTGGGCACGTTTGTCCTTGGCCTCAGTCAGCTCCCCTTCCATCTTTCAACACCTGCCATGACAAAGAGTAAACAAAATTAGTACAACATAAAAAAATATCGACATGAATAATAATATGTATATCACTTAAGTGTATCATCATCAAGTCCAACATAAAAAAATTGAATACCTGACACTACTAATAATCTCGATTAGTATCATCAATAAATGCATAATCATCATCATCACTATAATCAATGACAGGCTCATAGGGTTCAGTGGCATCAACATGTGGAAGGCTACCTTGACGTAATTGGTCAAGCATTGACAGGTCATCCGCAGCAGTAACCTCTTCTTGTTCCGGCTCTTCTTGTTCCTCCTCTAGGGTGATGTGGGATTCACTGTCACTGTCTACTTCAATGTTTTGGGGTGAAGTATAGCGGTTCTTGAAATGCCTTTTCGAAAGACGTGTCTCTTGGAAGAATTCTCCTTCATATGTGTTTGGGTTAATGTGAGGTTCATAATCATCTTCCTTTGGGGGAGATAGTCTAGCACGTGGCGGCACTTCATAAACGACATCCCAACCTTTCAGATTTGGATTAGTTTGGCAGGCCCACGGTAGATAGAATACTTGGGTCGCTTGTTGAGCCGTAATATAGACATCAGGAACATCTAAATGGGTGCTTTGGTTGATTTCAACTAGCCATATATGTTCATGAGTCCTTCTAGTCTCCTTCGGCTGAAACCAATAACATTTGAAGACTATGACATTCGGTGGGTTTTCACCATAGAATAGAAGTTCATAAATTGCTTCAACTCTCCCATAATACTCGGTACCTCCTTCGCCGATAGCAGATACACAACAATTTGTAGACTTTCGGTCGGCCATAGATAGCTCTTTTCCATAGGTACGAAATTGATACCCGTTGATGTCGTATTTTTCAAATGAACGGACCTTATAGTCAAAACCATTAGCGACTTGTCTCAATTCGGCGTCCATAGACTCTGAATTAGCCTACAAGTTTAATATGAAAGGATTGTTGCATTACGCACAAATTAGCGAATGAAATGAAATTGTCTAATAGAAATTACCGTTTGTTTGAACCAAGAGATGAAACCGGGATAGTCGCCTCCTTGCTTTGCGAGAAGCTCATACTCTTTGACAAAATCCTTTTGGATCACCGCTCCATACGAGAATAGGGCGACGTATCGACTGTATGAAATATCCAAGAATAAGAGCAGTTCAAAGGAAATAGAAGTTGCGAAACAATGTACCGAGAACTTACTCGATGTAGGGCCGCACGTCTATCAGGTTGTTGAAGATATACAACGAAATGGTCTGCCATTCTTTGTTATCCAAAGATACTGGATTTGAAACACTGGTTGGTGCGAGATTCCCTTTGAAAGGCTGAGGTTGGATCCACCCTTTTTAGGGTCGTCAGCATTGTACCGAGGCTTCGGATTATGCAAATGACGATTTTTGGCTTCGTAGTGTGCTGTCACAAAGTTTGCCGCCTCCTTAGTGATGAATGCCTCAGCCATCGATGCTTCAATTCTACGTTTATTTTTACATTTTTCTCGAAGCATCTTCTGCATCCTCTCAGTTGGGTAGCACCAACGATTTTGCATGCCCCCCCCCCAATCTTCCCTCGATCGGGAGATGCAAAATCAAATGCTGCATTGGATTAAAGAAGCCCGGTGGAAAGATCTTCTCTAACTTGCAGATCAACTCCGGCGCCAACTCTTTCATTTCTTCTAGCACGCCAGGCAATAGTTCTTTCGCACAAAGAACACGGAAGAAATAGCTGAGTTCTGCCAGTACTAGCCATTCATCCTCAGGGATGAAGCCACGCAACATCACTGGCATTACCCGCTCAATCCATATGTGCCAATAATGACTCTTGAGACCAAATATCTTCAATTTATCAAGACTTGCTCCCCTCTTTAGATTCGCTGCATACCCATCGGGGAACATCAACTGCATTTTCACCCACAAGATAATTTCCCTCATAGCTGGCCTTCCAAGATTGAACCATGCCTTTGGCTTCGTCCAGTTCTGCTTTCCTTTCGGTTCTTTCATGTTTTGTAACGGCCTATCACATAGCGCCTCCAGATCGACTCTAGCCTTAGTATTATCCTTTGACTTCCCATCTATGCCGAACAATGTACCAAAAAGTGCCTCGGCGATATTCTTCTCAGTGTGCATCACGTCGATGTTGTGTGGGCAAAGGAGGTCTTTGAAGTAAGGCAGATCCCATAAGCATGTTTTGTGAGTCCAGGCGTGCTTAGAATTATACCCCTTGAAGTACCCTGGACGCTCTGGATCTGGATCGAGAGCGTTTAATTGATCCAGGGTCTGTTGGCCTGTCAACGCAGGTGGTGTAGAGTTTTTTACAACTCTACCTTTGATGAAGTTCTTCTTATCTTTCCTGAACTTATGGCGAGGATCCAGGAACTGTCTATGCATGTCGAAGCAAGAAAACTTGCGACCGGCCTGGAGCCAACGAAACTAAAGAGCTCCCTTGCATGTGGGGCACGGGAACCTTCCATGCACACACCAGCCAACGAATGGCGCATACGCCGGCAAGTCATGCGTCGAGTACATGTACCAGACACGCATTATGAAGTTTCGTTTGCTATAGGCGTCGTATGTCTTGAACCCATTATCCCAGGCTTCTTGCAATTTGTCCTTAAGCGGCTGCATGTACACATTCATATTTTTCCCCGGATAGTTGGGCCCTGGAATTATCAACGTCGGGAAAATGTTCTTTCTTTGCATAATCTGTCCGGGAGGGGAGATTGATTGGAAAGGCAAATACGGGCCAACAACTGTATTGGGCTGCCGTCATACATAACACACTGAACCCATCCGTGTTGATGCCGACTCGAGGATGCCTCGGATCTGCCGCTTTGTCAGCATGTAATTCATCAAACTTTTTCCATGCAACACCATCCGATGTGTGTACCATCATCAGATTCCCATCTGCATCTAGTTCGGTTCTTTTGCCTGTTTTGTGCCATGTCATCTGTCTGGCCGTCTCTTCAACCATGAAAAGACGTTGAAGTCATGGTACGATTGGCATATACCGAAGAACACTAACGGGGATTTTGGTTTATGTCTTCTCACCCATACCATTGTCTACCACAATATACCTGGAAGACTTGCAAATGGGACAATAGTTCAAGTCCGCATAGTCAAGCCTAAATAAGGCACATCCTTTCTCACTGGCATCTACTTCTCATAGGGCATCTTCAGTGCACGGAGGATTTTGTCCGACTGGTACAGGTTTGCAGGCATTACATGGTCTTTGGGTAGAAATCGTCCAAATACTGTCATAATTGCGTCGTAGCATTCTCTGCCCAAGTTGAACTGAGCCTTCAGAGCCATTACTTATGAGATGGCATCCAACTGACAAAGCTTAGTGTGCTCGTGAAGCGGACGTTTTGAAGACTCCAACATTTCATTGAAGGCCTTTGCAGATTCCTCCATCTCCTTGTCCGAATCCCGAGCATCATCATAGTCTTGCACCATGTTTTCCATCCCGGTACCATGCTCGTCGGTGCGACGACGATCCACCTCAGCTCGGTCACGTTGGGCAGACTCACCACGAAATGTCCACACCGTATAATCGGGCGTAAAACCATTCTTCTGCAGGTGTTTGCCCATTTTAGCCTATGTCCTCTTTTCCCAATTGCCGCACCGGAAACAGGGGCACCAGGTTTTCCTCTGGCCATTTGCAAATGCGGCTTGCACAAACCCCTTGGTTTTTGTGAACCATTCAGCGCTCCATTTGTTCTGACCAGTGTGACCGGTATACATCCACGCACGATCACTCATCTTGACTTTCAGAGCTACTGGACACACAACAAGTATATATATATATATATATATATATATATATATATATATATATATATATATATATATATATATATATATATAATTCACCATGTATATATTCATCAGTTGATCTACTTTGTCAATTTTATTACGTCCATGCAACCTACACTCTAATAGGTAATGATAGGTCCTAATCCCACCCGAGTATGTGTAGATTGGGTTCATTTTCCCATGCTATGCTCCGGATCCGACGCAAAATTTTGGCAGCACCTCCCCGCTGTTCTCCTGATACACGTCTCTGCAATAAACATAGAGGATGTGTACCCGAAGAACAACGGGGGAGGCACTGACGAAATTTATGCATCGGATCCTGAGCAAAGCATATGGGAAAACGAACCCAATCTACACATACTCGGGCTGTCCATGGATAGCATTGGACAATTCGAAAGAATCAAGGTTATAAATATGCAAATGCATGCATATTTATAACTATAACACTTTCGAATGGGAGACACATATTGGTTATGCATACTGATGATTTAAGACACATAAATAGCTAGCTATCAAGTTTAATCGGCACGAACACCGGAACAGAGCAAATAATTAATGGGGGAGGAGGACATGTCATTTGTGCTCACCCACGAACGAAGGGTAGAGCTCGCTAAACGATCGACGAGGTCGTCGAACACCAAACCTCGCAGTGATGAAACAACTGCACATTTAAATCTACCCGATTAACACAATTATATATGATGTTTTTCATAACAAAATCGAAAAATATATGACCTAACTCATAATTCACAAATATATGACCCTGTCGGCCTCTGGAAGGCCAAAGAGCACCTTTTCGGGAGGTGTCGGGGGTCGGGTTGTCGTGTTGGTGTCGCGGTGTCGGGGTGTCGTGTTGGGGTGTCGAGGTGTCGTGTCGGGGTCGGGGTGTCGGGGT
>NC_041383.1:363026682-363027623 GCF_002162155.2 Triticum dicoccoides
TGATCTACTTTGTCAATTTTATTACGTCCATGCAACCTACACTCTAATAGGTAATGATAGGTCCTAATCCCACCCGAGTATGTGTAGATTGGGTTCATTTTCCCATGCTATGCTCCGGATCCGACGCAAAATTTTGGCAGCACCTCCCCGTTGTTCTCCTGATACACGTCTCTGCAATAATCAGAGAGGATGTGTACCCGGAGAACAACAGGGGAGGCACTAACGAAATTTATGCGTCGGATCCAGAGCAAAGCATATGGTAAAACGAACCCAATCTACACATAATCGTGTTGTCCATGGATAGCGTTGGACAATTCGAAAGAATCAAGGTTATAAATATGACGCTTTCGAACGGGAGACACATATTGGTTATGCATACTGATGATTCAAGACACATATATAGCTAGCTATCAAATTTCATTGGCACGAACACCGAAACAGAGCAAATAATTAATGGGGGAGGAGGACATGTCATTTGTGCTCACCCACGAACGAAGGGGCGGAGCTCGTCAAACGCATGGCGAGGTCGTCGAACACCAAACCTCGCAGCGATGAAACAACTGCACATTTAAATCTACCCGATCAATACAATTATATATGATGTTTTTCATAACAAAATCGACAAATATATGACCTAACTAATAATTCTTCTACTTCTTCTACTTCTTTTCTTCTTCTTCTTTTTTCATCTTTTTCCTACTTCTTTTCTTTTCTTCCTTTCTTCTTCTTCTACTTCTTTTCTTCTTTTTCTTTTTTCATCTTTTTCTACTTCTTTTCTATTCTTCTTGTTCTACTACTTCTACTTCTTCTACTACTTCTACTTCTTCTAATCTTTTCTAACACTAACACTAAACAATCTAGCACTAACAATTAAACAGCAAAAAAATGAAAAAATAGAAGAAAAAAAGTAGTCCCTCACCGGAGCAATGGCACGGTCGGCG
>NC_041383.1:363028128-363051856 GCF_002162155.2 Triticum dicoccoides
GGGGGGTAGGGGCGGCGCCGGGCGGCGGGGTCGGCGATGGGTGGGGAGATCTGGTGGCGGGCCGTTAGTTAGTCTGCTCTTTGCCGTCCGCTGATCTTTGTCGTCCGCCTTTATCTCCCTTTGCCGTCTGCTAGCAGACGGCAAAGAGGTGGGGCGTTAAGTTTTTTCTAAACGGGCGGGGGGTGGGGGCCACCTCTCTCTTTGCCGTCAGCTAGCTGACGGCAAAGAATCTTTGTCGTCAGTAAGCCGGCCGATGGCAAAGGCCTCTTTTGCCGTCCATCGTTTCTTTGCCGTCTGCTTTTCGGTAGCTGATGGCAAAGAGCTTCTTTGCCGTCCGCTAGCAGACGGCAAAGAGCTGGCAGATGGCAAAGTAGCTGATTCCAGTAGTGTAATTCTTATAAATTCCAAAAGGATGTTTCGTGGAGTTTCAAGACTTTTGGAGCTATGCAGAATAGCTTTCCAACGTTTGCTCCTTTTCCAGTCAGAATTCCAGCTGCTGGCATTCCCCCTCTTAATAGTGAACCTTGTAAAATAAGAGAGAATAGCCATAAGTATTGAGATATAATGTGTAATAACAGCCCATAATGCAATAAATATTGATATAAAAGCATGATGCAAAATGGACGTATCACTGGTCTTCGAAATAGGATGTCCAAAAATTACATATTTAAAATGAAGGCGATTTATTCATAGATAACCTGCACATCAAAATTATGCACTTGGGCAAGATCAGTGGTGGTCCCAGGCAGGGAAATACCCAAGCCTCTATTTCTGGTAGCATTTTTGCGCTCACGTTTACCCACTTGGAAGAAAGCAACTTCTCAAGATGTTGGTTGGTGACACGTGCATTTCTTTGGGATGTGGGGAGGTAAAACTCATGTGTGGCTATAAGTTTGTTTTGCAAATTTTTTGAACATGTTTACTTCATCAGTGTGTGGCTCTAGCATCTTCTTTTCCTTTTGTGTGCCGTTCTAGCATGAAAGTTGCTCGAGCCTGCAGCTTTTTAATATTTTTGTACGCCGCTATAGCATATAGGTTGTTCGAGCATGCGGCTTTTTAATCTTGCTTTCTTTGTATGCGCCACTCTAGCGTGGGTATGTGGCAGGAAAAGTGTACGTGCATCTTTGCATGCCATGAGAAGCACGTACATCGGGAAGAAATGTGTAAATCGGTCGTCGGCGCAGTGTTACATGCATGCGGCCGAGTTGAGAGGTGCCGCGTGGCTGGATGGCCGACCAATTGGAACTGCCCGAAGCAGCGATCAGGTCCGGCACGGTTCCAACGGCAAGACGACAATGGATATGATTGCAATCATACAGCCGAATCGGGGTGTGTCGCTTGCGTATAGGACTGGCCAATGGTAATCGGTCGAAGCGGTGCGCAGGCATGGGTAGCTAATTCCAACAACCTGTCGACGGTGTTTTCATGGGTTTTCATTGGTCTTCGTTTTGCGTGCCTGTCCTCGGTGGCCTAATCGGCGTCGTTTGTTTGAGCGGTGTCGTCTTATCTTCAGGGACTGCGGTGCTGCTTCTGCCGCTGTTTACTTTGCCGTTTCTACTGCCGGTTCCCTCTCTTCTCTCCGCGTGTCCAACCATCATTGAATCAGGATTGTTCGAGCGTCTACAGGATGTAATGCACCACCGCCGCATGCGCCTATAAAAGGATCCCTCCTTCGCCTCTGAAGCTCACGCTGCGGCACCAGAATCGAAACTCCTCCTACTCGCCCCTGCCCGTCCTGAATACCACCTTCTTCTTCCACAACGTCGGCCTCACCACCGCCTGCATCGAGAAGGCCACGCTGCAGGTCTCCGCCACCACCACGAAAGAGGAGTGGTGTGTCTTGCTCTAGCCAGACCTTGCACGGGCGAGGAAGAGTTGATCCAGGCGCACACGGAGGCCGTGGGGGGTGCAAGCTCTGCTGATGGGGACTTTGCTGATGGTATCAACATCGTTCGATAGGATCATCCATGAGCGCCTCCCGTCGAGGGATATGGCGTCCCTGGCTGGCGTCGGCCCACCGTCACGGCGGCGGGCTGTGCTTGGTGCAGGTGGTGCCGTTGTGCCGGTTGTGTAGTCGAGCCATGCGCAGCAGAAAGCGGCAACGATGTCGCGGTGCTCGGCGGCGTTGAGGGCCAGGTAGCAGGCGAGCAGCTCCTTGAGGCCCTGCGGTGACGCCCGATCGTACATCGTCCTTCGCCGCGATTATCTCCGCCATACTCTCCACTTCCAAGAAGTCCGCTTCCGGGTCAACCCACTCCTTCATCACCACGAGGCTCTCCTGCAGCCAGCGCCGCCACCTCGTGCGTCGCCTCTGTAGCACGGCCACAGTGGCCTCCAATGGAGGCTGCGCGTCCACTGGCCTCCTCCTCTAAAGCTTGGCGCTCAGCTTCACGAGTTGTCGCCGCCGCCGCCGCGCCCTGGCCGTCGGCAACTCGCTGTCGCTGCCCCAGGTCTCCTCATCTCCGTTGACCTTCTTTGCGGTGCTGGCGGGCCTGGTGAGGATCGGCCACAGCTTCGGCTCCGGCATCGCCCCGAGCCCGTCGAACTGGTCGTCCGCGGCCGACGATGACTATGTCGAAGACGTTGTCGATCAGCTACGGGCCACGCGGAAACCGGGTGTCTCTGCGGCCGGCGCTTGCGTATCCCCTTGGCAGGGCCACGGTTTCTGCTCGGACGTAGTAGGATGCCCTGTTCGGGGAGCACGGATGCTGCGGCAACAACCTCTACGACAATGACGATGGCATCACCACCGCCGGAGCACGATCACTTGCCAATGCGAGCGATGTGGCGAGGGCAGATGCTCCTGGTGCGCGTGCGCTCAGTGGCGCAGAGAAGGGGTCTAGGTTGCAGCGTCGGGGCGGAGGGGGGCGGTGCAACAAACAACAGGATGGTCTCGAAGGCGGCCACGCCGCGCAGGAGCGAGTGGAGCCGGAGTGGTCCGTTGTTAGCCAAGATCTGCTGTTGCTGATGATGCTGCGGGCATGTGGACGAGTACATGGATCTTAAAGTGAAGATGTCCATCAGCAAGGCGCGGCTTGGTGCTGCGCACTGCAATGCTATGTGATGTTGTTGAACATGAAGTGCACTCAGACCGGATGCATGCCATTCGCGTTGTATCCCCTTGCATGGTCCGACGAGGTTTCGTGTGCGTCCAGGTTCCTGTGGTCATCTCTCTCTCTCTCTCTCTCTCTCTCTCTCTCTCTCTCTCTCTCTCTCTCTCTCTCTCTCTCTCTCTCTCGTGGTCAAAATTCTGGTGCTATCATTGCTATGTAATAAGACAAGGTTTCTCCTGATCCTCTTTCTTCTTGATAATCCATATAGGGATTGCTATCTATGGATTATTGTCAAGCATTTTCTTGTAGATTAAAGGTTTAGAGGTCGCCACTAACTGATTTGTGTTATTTAGCTTCAGGTTCATTTTTGTGCTCTTAAGGTATAGTATCCCTTCCATCATTGCTGCAAACATTTACTATATGTCCTTGGTGCAAGAATTTGCAACCGTTAAACCCACATCGATTCCGGTGTGGGATATATTCTTCATGGTTCCGTGTCCTTTGCACTGTTGTGGGATATATTCTTCATGGTCCCATGTCCTTTGCTGCAACTGTTGTTAATTTGATGATATGCTTTTTGGGATGACCATGATTTACTCCCTTCTAATATTTGTTCTATGCAGGCATCAAGACTAAATAATATGTGTTTACCCCCTTATCATATTTGTTGTATGTAGGCATCAATACTAGAGATATGGTTTTAACCCCTTCTCATATTTATTGTATGGATGCATCAAGCTATGATGAATTTGGATGACATACTATTAACTTACATAATAAGACCCTTACGGGGTGAAAAAACACAAGCAATTGCAAGGTATTAACAATCTTTTTTTCTTACTGAAGCTGAACAACACGATGCATTTTAATGGCCCTCTTCATCTGCTGCTTATTTTCGGATTGAGCTTGGGCCAGATTTTATTCATATGAAAGATGTAAAGGTTGTACTCTCATATTTTAGTTGTGTTAAAATGCTTATCATGTCAACAGGACAATGCAAGGTGGTGTTGTAAGTTGTCATTTTCAGTATTCATTCGTTTCTGCAGCAGACCAACTATACAAATACAGCTTACATTATTTTCCTCCCAATGTATGATTTGCAAAGCTTACCTTCCTCTTCCAGTGCATATTTTGAAGAGAGAAAAACTTAGTTCATGAATCAAGCTTTGTATGCGCAGTCAACTGGGTTTATACTACCATCATTATACTTTTTCTTCGTGTGGTGTGTTCCTGTCGCCCTAGCTATGTCTTCCTATGTTCTATGTTTCATTTTTCCTTTTAACGTTGTAAGATAATTGTCACTCTAAAAGGTTAGTGAAATGTGTCTACTTTGGCATGGCTTTTGGCTGAGAAAATGTTTTCCAATTGCTTTGTCATGGACGCAAGTTAGTCATTGGTCTAACAGATGGGTATTACCTATTAGTATTTTTTTCCCTATATATACATAGAAGTTGGTACTTACAGTTGTACACGCAGTTAATATCTTGATGTATAGCTAATATAAAGCCCATGGTCATAAATTACTCATTCAAGCATAGGTTCATGCACATTCTTTGCCCCATATACAAGCTCTATCATGTTAACTACTGATGTGATACTTCCTCAGCTATCATTACATTAGGGAACACAAAATCAATGGGCGGTCAAACAAGGATGCTTTGAATTACCAAAGAATCAGAAATTTATCATGCAATATTGTAGCGACCAGACCACAAACAGTCTGATCTCTGTGCATCAGTATCATCCCTGGATCGGTAATGCTGACACGCACGGTACTTGAAGGATTTATAACAGAGTAGCAATCACACACTTATTACATCGAATGTCTCAAAAGAAAACTTATTACAATAAATATGGCTTAAGGCCATCTAAAAACGATAACAGCGGAAGGCTTGGAAGATAAAGTGAGTCCATCAACTCCAACGGCATCACTGAGTGAAAGATCACGACCTAAGGCACCTTACTCGCCGTCCGAAAAGTCTGCAACATGAACGTTGCAGCCCAAAAACGGGTCAGCACATGGAATATGCTGACAATGTAACACATAGAGAGTAATGAACACAATAATGCTATCACTACATGCATATATGGCTGGTGGAAAGCTCTATGGTTACAGTTTTGCATAAAGCCAATTTTTTCCTACAACAAAGGAATAAATTTTATTTAACTATCATGGTGGTTGTTAAACATTGAGAAGGTTCACCCAACTCAATCCCAATTAAGCATCATCATTAGACCCAAACAGAATTAATTAAGTAACATGATGAGATTCACATGATAATCCAGGTACTAGATACTCAAAACGTCCATAACCGGGGACACGGCTAACCATGATTAGTTTGTACACTCTGCAGAGGTTTTCGCACTTTCCCCACAAGACTCGATCTCCTCCGTTGGATTTCTCGCACTACATGGTGTTTGAGAAACGGATGACCGAGACATAGTCTTTCAGAAGCGTTTGCACCTTTCGATGGGTAGACAGTTCCACCTACTTTCCCCTACATCTGCTAGTCTACCACTGTAAGAGTTCACACGACTTAATCAACTATTGTAGAGCCCATAGTAGCTTGCGGCTGCACACAGAAGTTTCTAGCATGAAAAATCTCATGATCCCTTTGAGCCTGGGTGGCAGTCCATAGGAGAATCACATGGTACCCCGGGATTTCCAAAAATACAGGCAACATTGGGTTCCCCAGGTGCCTCAATCCACCCAGATGTGTATTAAAGTTGCCACCTTATGTAAACCAGTAATTAACAATCTCACATTTGTCATGGATACACTCACCCAATCCACGTCTACTAGCATAGCATAGCAATTTAAGCAAACCTAGAAGTAACTCCCAAAGGTTTGATAATAAACAGGTACTAGGTACTACCTCATCTACTTCCCAGAACCCACATATTAATCAGATCCTAACCATGCAATTGTTTGATGATTGATCTAATGCAATAAAAACCGGGTAGTAAAGAGGTACGATCAAAGTGTTACTTGCCTTGTTGATGATCCATGAAACCTAGAGACTCGTAGTAGCAAGCTGCGCACTCCGGATACTCTATCGCAAACAAACAAGCATACAATAAGCACTCATCTAATGCACAGGTAAAACTCAAATAAGAGATCTAACATGAAAGTTCAACTCAATAACTCCGGTTTGCAAAAAGAATCAAATCAAACGAAGCAATGAAACTCAAACGGTGAAAGAAACAAGCTTCATTTACTAATCTGGACCTAAGTCAAATTTTACAGTAGCAAAAACTTGTTTGAGTGGGTTAAACAGAAATAGGGTTTCGAGAGGAAACTCTAGGCGCTTGAATCGCCTGATTCCGATAAACGAGCGAAAAGTTATACTAGAACGAAAATCGGATCAGAAATTGCGATCAAAAATAATCGTGGAAAATCCGAGTGAGGGAGTCCCGGACTAGGGGGTGTCCGGATAGCCGAACTACAATCATCGGTCAGACTCCAAGACTATGAAGATACAAGATTGAAGACTTCGTCCCGTGTCCGGATGGTACTTTTCTTGGCGTGGAAGGCAAGCTTGGCGATACGGATATGTAGATCTACTACCATTGTAACCGACTCTGTGTAACCCTAGCCCTCTCCGGTGTCTATATAAACCGGATGGCTTTAGTCCATAGGACGAACAACAATCATACCATAGGCTAGCTTCTAGGGTTTAGCCTCCTTGATCTCGTGGTAGATCTACTCTTGTAACCCACATCATCAATATTAATCAAGCAGGATGTAGGGTTTTACCTCCATCAAGAGGGCCCGAACCTGGATAAAAACATCGTGTCCCTTGTCTCCTGTTACCATCCGCCTAGACGCACAGTTCGGGACCCCCTACCCGAGATCCGCCGGTTTTGACACCGACATTGGTGCTTTCATTGAGAGCTCCTCTGTGTCGTCACCGATAGGCTCGATGGCTTCTTCGATCATCAACGACGATGCAGTCCAGGGTGAGACCTTCCTCCCCGGACAGATCTTCGTATTCGGCGACTTCGCACTGCGGGCCAATTCGCTTGGCCAGCTGGAGCAGATCGAAGGCTACGCCCCTGGCCGTCAGGTCAGATTTGGAAGTTTGAACTTCACGGCTAACATCCGCGGGGACTTGATCCTCGACAGATTCGAGCCACAGCCGAGCGTGCCGTACTGTCACGATGGGCATGATTTAGCTCTGCAGCCGGACAGTACCCTGGAGGCCGCACTCGAACCCGCTCCGATCTTCGACTCGGAGCCGGCTGCGCAGACCAAGGATGGATGGCTAGACACCACCTCGGGGGCTGCAACCTCTACGGCGATAGAGCCGAACACCGATCTTGTCCCCCATGAAGCTCGTGACTCCGAGGTGCCGGACTCCTTGCCGGACTCCGGACCTCCCGCGCCCCCTCCAGTCGAATCCGATTGGGCGCCGATCATGGAGTTCACCGCGGCGGACATCTTTCAACACTCACCTTTTGGCGACATCTTGAGTTCGCTAAAGTACCTCTCGTTATCAGGAGAGGCCTGGCCGGACTGCGGCCAGGACGGTTGGGATGCGGACGATGAAGAAATTCAAAGCCCACCCACCACCCACTTGGTAGCCACTGTCGATGACCTAACCGACATGCTAGATTACGACTCTGAGGACATCGACGGTATGGACGACGATGCTGGAGACGACCAAGAACCAGCACCCACCGGGCACTGAAAAGCCACCTCTTCATACGACATATACATGGTGGATATCCCAAAGGATGGGAACGGCGAAGGAATAGCGGAGGATGACCCCTCCAAGAAACAGCCCAAGCGCCAGCGTCAGCGGCACCGCTCTAAATCCCGCCATAGCAAGAATGAGGATTCCGGCACCGGAGACAATAATACACCGGATAGCGCCGAAGACAACCCACTCCAGCAAGATCCAGCACAGGAGGAGGGGGACGCCAGCCCTCATGAGAGAGCGGCCGAAGAAGAGGTAGAGGACTATATGCCTCCCTCCGGAGACGAGGCAAGCCTCGACGACGACGAATTCGTCGTGCCTGAGGATCCCGTCGAATAGGAGCGTTTCAAATGCAGGCTTATGGCCACGGCAAACAGCCTCAAGAAAAAGCAGCAGCAGCTTAGAGCTGATCAAGATCTGCTAGCCGACAGATGGACCGAAGTCCTCGCGGCCGAAGAGCATGAACTCGAACGCCCCTCCAAAAGCTACCCCAAACGTAAGCTGCTCCCCCGATTAGAGGTGGAGGCATATGATCCCGCTTCACCAGGAGACAATACGGCTGATCGACCACCCCGTGGTCGCGACAGAGAGGCCTCAAGGCCCTTCACTAGACCCGTACCCCGGCATCGCTCGAAAAGCACAAGGCCACAGGGGAACACTCCGGACCTGCGAGACATATTGGAGGATAAGGCAAGACAGTCAAGATCGATCTATGGATCATGTGGGCGCCCCACGATACGTGACGATCACCGTCACCCTGGACACAGTAAGTCCGGCCAGGCCGAACACAACAGACAAAGCTCTTTTGAGCTTCGTCGCGATATCGCCCAGTACAGAGGCGCCACACACCCACTGTGCTTCACAGATGAGGTAATGGATCATCAAATCCCAGAAGGGTTTTAACCCGTCAATATTGAATCTTATGATGGCACAACAGACCCCGCGGTCTGGATCGAGGACTATCTCCTCCACATCCACATGGCCCGCGGAGACGATCTCCACGCCATCAAATATCTCCCACTCAAACTTAAAGGACCAGCCCGGCACTGGCTTAACAGCTTGCCAGCAGAGTCAATCGGGAGTTGGGAGGACCTGGAAGCCGCATTCCTCGATAACTTCCAAGGCACGTACGTGCGACCACTAGATGCAGATGACCTAAGCCACATAATTCAGCAGCCAGACGAATCGGCCAGACAATTCTGGACACGGTTCTTAACCAAGAAAAACCAAATCATCGACTGTCCGGATGCCGAGGCCCTCGCAGCCTTCAAGCATAACATCCGCTACGAGTGGCTTGCCCGGCACCTGGGACAGGAAAAGCCGAAATCCATGGCAGCCCTTACATCACTCATGACCCGCTTCTGTGTGGGTGAGGACAGCTGGCTAGCACGCAGCAACAACCTCAACAAAAATTCTGGCAGTCCGGATATCAAGGACCGTAGTGGCAGGTCGCGTCGCTACAAAACAAACGCCGCATTAACGGCGATAACAGTGAGGATACGGCAGTCAATGCCGGATTCAGAGGCTCTAAACCCGGTCAACGGAAAAAGCCATTGAAAAGAACAACTCAGGGTCTGTCCAATTTGGACCGAATACTCGACCGCTTGTGCCAGATACATGGCACCCCTGAAAAGCCAGCTAACCACACCAATAGGGACTGTTGGGTGTTCAAGCAGGCAGGCAAGTTAATTGCCGAAAACAGCGACAAGGGGCTACCTAGTGACGACGAGGAAGAGACCCGACAGCCGAACAATAGAGGACAGAAGGGTTTCCCCCTACAGGTGTGTATGGTGAACATGATATATGCCACGCACATACCCAAAAGGGAGCGGAAGCGTGCACTCAGGGATGTATACGCGATGGAGCCAGTTGCCCCGAAGTTCAATCCATGGTCCTCTTGCCCGATCACCTTTGACTGAAGGGACCACCCCACCAGCATTCGCCATGGTGGGTTCGCCGCATTGGTTCTAGACCCAATCGTCGATGGATTTCATCTCACCAGAGTCCTGATGGACGGCGGTAGCAGCCTAAACCTGCTTTATCAGGACACGGTGCGCAAAATGGGCATAGACCCCTCAAGGATTAAACCTACCAAGACGACCTTTAAAGGTGTCATACCAGGTGTAGAAGCCAATTTTACAGGCTCAGTTACACTGGAAGTGGTCTTCAGATCCCCGGATAACTTCCGAAGCGAGGAGTTAATCTTCGACATAGTCCCGTTCCGCAGCGGCTATCATGCCTTGCTCGGACGTACCACGTTCGCAAAGTTCAATGTGGTGCCGCACTACGCATACCTCAAGCTCAAGATGCCAGGCCCTAGAGGAGTCATCACGGTCAACGGAAACACTGAATGCTCCCTCCGAACGGAGGAACATACAGCGGCTCTCGCGGCAGAAGTACAAAGCAGCCTTTTAAGGCAATTCTCGAGTCCGCCTGCCAAGCGGTCGGACACATCTAAGCGTGCCCGGAGTAACCTACAACACGACCACCTGGCACGTTCCGAGCACGCGTAGCAGTGCGGCCCCAACCCCAGCCCCTGTAAAACATTAAGACAGACCCTTCGCATACTCCATTACGCCCTGAAGATACCATGGGCACGGGGCAAGGGGCTCGACCACGATAAGCCCAGACTACGGCTCAACCGCACCAGGGGCTCTTAAGTGTGTCGTTTATTTTCTTTTCCTTTTATTTTTTACCTACAGGACTCCGTTCATCAGAGGCTCTGTCCGGCAGCAGACATGCCGAACCCACGATGCAACAGCCAGGGAAGGAGAAAGGCTACAACGAAAATCCAGGTGGTCTCCATCTTGAGCATTAAATCTGTTTTATGCATTATTCCGTAGCCTACCCCTGGAGGGGGACATGTTAAACAGTCCCATCCCTTGCTTACCGCACCACTTGTATCGTCCTGCACTTACAGCAGTTTTTATTGAATAAAGCAATGCAGCACATTTTTGCTTCTCATTGCATTTCTTTCTTACACATATGTTCATCTATGACATGTTGCATCCGTACGATTTGGTACGGCTAAATACACCAGGGGCTTATGTTTCCCGCGTTATGGTGTGATAAGTCCGAACACTTTCACAAGTGCGGAACCCCGAACTTATAGCATTATATGCATCGGCTCCGAATCATGTTCTTGGGTCAATAGTTGGGTTTGCCCGGCTCCCATGTTTTGGTACCTTACGTTCCGTTTTATCGGCTAAGGTAGCACTAGGAGAACCACTGCGATTGCGCCCCAGTTGAGCTGGGTTAACGCCTCAGTGGAGAAAGCTAAAACTGACCGTCATGATGAGGCGAGAGCTGGTCGCTGTTCGAGAGGTTCTTTGCGAGTCCCTAAAGACTTATGCCGCTTCGAGCGAGGAGCCGGATTCTGTCCGGCCAAAGGCGTGGATAGCGCCCCAAATTCGGCCTTCCGAAAACTAGGGGCTTCGCCGAAATTTAAAATTATAGAATTCTATGGCTAAGTGAGAGTGTTCAAGCATTATAAGTCCGGTTGCCTTGTTCGTTGTGTTGAGCGCCTCCCTAGATGGACCCAAAAATGGGAACAAGAGCACTCGAGTTTATCTCGAACACCCCAGCACTCGTGGCATGGGGGCTGAAGCCGACGACTTGCCATCTCTCAGATTTGATGAACAGCCGCACAGAAGGTAATATTTTAAATTAACAAGCGTTGCTTAGCGCATATGAACCAATTTTTCAGCGCACAGGATAACAAAATGCGAGTCTACTCAAATATTACATCTTTGGAGCACTCACCCGCAATAGTGCCGGTGCCCTTCAGCACACTCCTATAATACATCTCGGGCGTGCGATGCTCCTTGCCCTCTGGTGGGGGGTCCGTCACAAGATTCTGGGCATCCATCTTGCCCCAGTGCACCTTTGCGCGGGCAAGGGCCCGACATGCACCCTCGATACAGGCGGAGTGCTTGATAACTTCAACCCACGGGCACGCGTCCACCAGTCGCCGCACCAGGCCGAAGTAGCTCCCAGGCATAGCCTCCTTAGGCCATAGCCGAACTATGAGGCCCTTCATGGCCTGTTCGGCCGCCTTGTGGAGCTCGACCAGCTGCTTCAGCTGGTCGCTAAGGGGCACCGGATGTCCGGGCTCAGCATACTGAGACCAGAAGACCTTGTCCGTTGAGCTCCCCTCCTCGGCCCAGTAGAATGCGGCAGCATCGGACATGCTGCGGGGAAGATCTGCGAACGCTCCTGGAGAGCTCCGAATTCAGGTAAGCGACAGGTAATTAACACTCACATGCTTACTCTGCATGAAAAATGCCTTAACCGCCGCTATTTTCTTCACCTCCTCTATCTCCTGGAGGGCCTTGTAGGCTTCGGCCTTAGCGGCTTTGGCACTCTCAAGAGCCGTTGCAAGCTCAGACTCTCGAGTCTTCGAGTCACGCTCCAGGATCTCATGTTTCCTCACGAGATCCTGGAGCTCTTGCTGTACCTCCGCCACCCGCGCCTCATGTTTCTCTCGCTCGGTGCGCTCCGCAGCCGCATTGCGTTCGGCCGCGGCCACCGCCTCCTTCAGGGTCGCCACCTCGTTAGTGGCCCCTGCAATACCCCAGTTATCCTTGTCATTTTTCTTGCAACCAAATCCTTTTCTGTAAGGTACAATTTTCATAAGGTATTACTCACCTTCTTTTTCCTCGAGCTGCTTCTCGGCATGGCCAAGCTCGTTCTCGGACCGCTCGAGGTTTTCCTTCAAAGTATTGACCTTTGCAGTCAGTACGGCAGAGGTCAGCAGCACAGCCTACAATCCCATATTGACATATTTTCATGACTCCTGCGTTTATCTTTCTAAAGATCATCAGCCCGGCTTTTCTTTCCGAACACCGAACCGAGCATCAGGGGCTACTGTCTATGTGGTACCATTTTACATATATTGAAATTCTTACCTCAAAGCCTGTTAGAAGGCTGCTGCAGGCTTCGGTCAGCCCGCTCTTGGCGAGCTGAACCTTCTGAATCACCGCACTCATAACAGTGCGGTGTTCCTCTTCGATGGAGGCGCCGTTGAGCGCCTCCAGCAAATTATCCGGCACCTCCGGTTGGACGGAGGCAGCCAGCGTCGCGGTCTTGCCCTTCTTACGAAGGGGTCGCCCGCCGGACTCCGGAGCCACTATGGGTTCCGGGGCTGAGTCCGGTGCAAAGTTCGGGAGGTTGTCCTGCGACACCTCCGGGGCCCTCTCCTCCTGGTGGGTCCCTTCCTGGGATCCCACCTCGGCATCGTCCGCATCAGGGGGGGTAGAGGCAGTCGAAAGAGAATCCATATCCGACGGCCCTAAGGACCCGCTCGCCGAAGTGGGGAGATCATCCTTAGGCGGACTACAGGGTTGTATGCGGCATTAGAAAGACATAATGTGGCGGAAAACGAAAACCTTGAAGTTATTCGGGAGTCCGGATACTTACGATCTCGCCAGAGGCTTGGCCCTTGGAGGCCAGTCCTCGTCGTCGTCACTGGCGTTGGCGGAACAGTCCGGGGGAAGAGTTTTTCCCCTCTTGGACCCTTCGGCCTCCCTTGTTGGGGAGGCCTTCCTTTTCTTCCCTCCCCCCGCTGGGGGAGAGGCTTTCTTCTTCTCCTCCTCGCCTTGGTGGGAGGAGTCGGACTCGGATTCATCGTCCGATAGCACCTGAAAACGGGAACTCTTCCGAGTCCCCGTGGCCTTCTTCTTGGCCTTCTTCTCCGGCACCACGTGGGGTGCCGGAGCCAGCAGCCCCGTTAGGCGGGCGTCAGCTGGGTCCTCTGGCAATGGGGCCGGACAGATCGCCTGTGCGGCCTTCTTCAGCCAGTCCTGTCAAAGGAAAGGGAGTTTAGATCCCGCATAGAGTCAAACTATGAATAACAAGCGTCCCGTAAAGGACAATATCACTTACCTCGTCAGCTGGACGCTGCGAGCTGAATCCGCAATCTTCGGTAGTGGATGCGGGAGCCTCGGCGCCCTTGAACAGCACCTTCCAGACCTCTTCGTACGTAGTGTCGAAGAGCCCATTTGAAGTCTGGTGCTGCGCCGGATCGAACTCCCACATGTTGAAGCCCTGTCGTTGGCACGGGAGAATCCGGCGGATGAGCATGACCTGGACTACGCTGACAAGCTTGAGCTTCTTGTCCACCAGCTTCTGGATACAGGCTTGGAGTCCGGTCAGCTCCTCCGAATCCCCCCAGATCCGGCCACTCTCTTTCCAGGAGGTGAGCCGTGTAGGGATACCGGATCTGAATTCGGGGGCCGCTGCCCAATCAGGGTCACGCGGCTCGGTGATGTAGAACCACCCCGATTGCCACCCCTTAATGGTTTCCATGAAAGTACCCTCCAGCCATGTAACGTGGGACATCCTGCCCACCATGGTGCCTCCGCACTCCGCTTGGCTGCCCTTCACAACCTTTGGCTTGACACTGAAGGTCTTGAGCCACAAGCCGAAGTGGGGCTGGATGCAGAGGAAGGCCTCGCACACGATGATAAACGCCGAGATGTTGAGGATAAAATTCGGGGCCAGATCATGGAAATCTAGGCCGTAGTAGAACATGAGCCCCCAGACAAAGGGATGAAGTGGGAAGCCCAGTCCGCGGAGGAAATGGGGAAGGAATACTACCCTCTCATGGGGCCTAGGGGTGGGGATGAGCTCTCCCTCGTCGGGGAGCCGATGCGCTATGTCGCTGGACAAGTATCCGGCGCTGCGCAGCTTCTGGATATGCCCCTCCGTGACGGAGGAGGCCATCCACTTGCCTCCCGCTCCGGACATATTTGGAGAAGGTTGAGGTGAGATGTGCGGGCTTGGGCGCTAGAGCTCGAGTTCGCAGAGATGGATAAGCCAAGGAGGAAGAAGGCGCAGGTAAAAAGGTTGGATCTTTATCCCCTTATATGGACGGACGGAAACATGCGTCCCCACTGGCCTGATAAAACTCGCTTATCTCCCAAGCGCCGCAATCAATGGCGCGTTTGGGTTACCCACGTCCGTATTGATGGGAATCCCGGAATAAGGGGAACACGATCTCTGCTTCGACAAGACGTGCCAAGGAAACCGCCTCGCTAAACGCGCTGAGATGGAACAATAAAAACAATTTGAAGGCTTGGTAGTGGTGTGACGTTACGCCACAAAACACGTCAGCAGATTGAACTTGTGTAATATTATTCTCTCTACGGTTGTATGTGGAATTTATTTTGCAGAGCCGTACACTATCCTGGTGTTCACAATCTTCTATAAATTATTCGGAGGAGGAACCCGCCTTGCAATGCCGAAGACAACATGCGCGCCGGACTCGTCGTCATTGAAGCCTGGTTCAGGGGCTACTGAGGGAGTCCCGGACTAGGGGGTGTCCGGATAGCCGAACTACCATCATCGGCCGGACTCCAAGACTATGAAGATACAAGATTGAAGACTTCGTCCCGTGTCCGGATGGGACTTTCCTTGGCATGGAAGGCAAGCTTGGCGATACGGATATGTAGATCTCCTACCATTGTAACCGACTCTGTGTAACCCTAGCCCTCTCCGGTGTCTATATAAACCGGATGGCTTTAGTCCATAGGACGAACAACAATCATACCATAGGCTAGCTCCTAGGGTTTAGCCTCCTTGATCTCGTGGTAGATCTACTCTTGTAACCCACATCATCAATATTAATCAAGCAGGACGTAGGGTTTTACCTCCATCAAGAGGGCCCGAACCTGGGTAAAAACATCGTGTCCCTTGTCTCCTGTTACCATCCGCCTAGACGCACAGTTCGGGACCCCCTACCCGAGATCCGCCGGTTTTGACACTGACACCGAGAAAAAAGAAAAACTGACGAACAGGCTAACGAATGAACGTTCGCTGCCTACGGCTAAATGACGAAACCGTTCGTTAAAACGAACGTACGGACGAACGTCCGCAAAATATCTAAACCGGAAAAAAACTAAACCGATCTATAAAAAAACAACCGCGGTTTTTTTAAAAAAACAAGCGGTTTTCTAGAGAAAACCACCGGCGGCGGGCGGCTACCTCCGGCGAGGGGCGGCAGGGCGAGGGGCGGCGGTGTCGGTAGTGGCGGCAACCGGCGGCGGAGGCGGGTCACGGATCGAGGCGCGGCTAGGGTTAGGGTTTTGGCGGCGGCGCAGGCTGGGGTGGGCTGGGCGGCTCGGGCGGCTTATAAAGGCTGGGCGGGATGGAGTCTGGGTTGCCCATGGCGGCCCAAGTCGGTTGACTTTTTTTAAAAAAATATTCCGCGCAGAAAAAGAAAGAAAAGAAATACTAAGCGGGCTCCAAAAATCCCGAAATAAATTTTCCCCGTCCTCTAAAAATAAGACGGACGAGATGAACATTTATTTGGGCCTAAAATGCAATTTTGAAAAACGCGTATTTTTCCTAATTCAAATAAAATAGCGATAAAACTCCGAAATAAAATCTTATTTGATTTTTCTTATTAAATCTCCCATATTTCTTTATTTTTGGGAAAGTCATTTTATTCCCTCTCTTTTATTTTTATAATAGAAATATTCGAAGATAAAATACTTAAAATCAAATGATCCTATTTTCAAAATTTGAGAAAACTCAAATATGAAAATAAAGAAATCCCCAACTCTCTCCGTGGGTCCTTGAGTTGCGTGGAATTTCTAGGATCAAACCAAAAATGCAATACAATATGATATGCAATGATGATGTAATGTATAACATTCCAAATTGAAAATTTGGGATGTTACAAACCTACCCCCCTTAAGATGAATCTCTCCCTCGAGATTCGGGTTGGCTAGAAAATAGGTGAGGGTGGTCCTTCAGTAGGTCTTCCTCTCGCTCCCAGGTGGCTTCATCTTCGGTATGGTGGCTCCACTGAACCTTGCAAAACTTTATAACCTTGCTACGTGTGACTCGGCTGGCAAACTCGAGAGTCTTCACTTGTTTCTCCTCATAGGTCAAATCGCTATCCAACTGAATCTCTTCCAGTGGCACTGTATCTCTCAGAGGTATATCAGCCATCTCTGTGTAGCACTTCTTCAATTGAGAAACGTGGAACACATCATGAACTCCTGACAATCCTTCGGGCAATTCCAACTTGTAAGCAACTTCTCCCATACGCTCCAACACTTTGTATGGTCCCACAAAACGTGGTGCTCACTTTCCCTTAACTCCAAAACGCTTAACTCCTCAAAGTGGGGACACACGAAGATAAACTCTGTCTCCGACTTCGTAAACTGTCTCCTTGCGTTTAGAATCCACATAGCTCTTCTGCCTGGACTGGGCTACCTTGAGCCTATCACGAATCACCTTAACCTTCCTTTCAGACTCTTTAATCAAATCGGGTCCAAACAACTGACGGTCTCCAATTTCATCCCACAACAACGGTGTCCTGCACCTCCTTCCGTACAAAGCTTCAAAAGGGGCCATCTTCAAGCTGGATTGATAACTGTTATTGTAAGAGAACTCTGCATAGGGTAAATTGTCGTCCCAACTAGATCCATAATCTAGCGCACAAGCTCTCAACATGTCTTCCAGAATCTGATTGACTCTCTCGGTCTGTCCGACTGTCTGTGGATGAAAGGTTGTACTAAACTCTAGCCTAGTACCCAAAGTTCCGTGCAACTGATTCCAGAACTTTGAGGTAAACTGGGTTCCTCTGTCTGATACAATGGTCCACAGAACTCCATGCAGACATACGATCCTGGTCATGTATATCTTTGCCAACTTAGCACTTGTATAAGTGGTCTTCACTGGGATGAAATGAGCTACCTTCGTCAAACAATCGACTACAACCCATTTTGAGTCATAGCCTGAACGAGTCCTGGGCAATCCCGTAATAAAATTCATGCCTAGCTTATCCCACTTCCGTTCGGGTATCGGCAATGGCTGTAGCAGCAATCCTGCTGGTTTCCGATGTTCTGCCTTCATTCTCTGACATACATCACAAAGTGCTACATACTCCGCAATATCCTTCTTCATTCCGGTCCACCAGAAAGTGTCCTTCAAATCTAGATACATCTTGGTATTTCCTGGGTGAATCGAATATGGTGAATCATGGGCCTCTTGTAGAATCAACTTCCTGATCTCCGGGTCATTAGGCACATAAACGCGGTCCTCAAACCATAAGGTATCGTGCTCATCCTCACGAAATCCCTTAGCTTTTCCTTTGCTCATCTTCTCCTTTATCTCGACAATCTCCTTGTCATTCTTCTGAGCTTCTCTGACCTTATTCATCAAAGTTGACTGAATTTCCAATGCTGCTACATAGCCTCTCGGAACTATCTCCAAACATAGCTAGCAAAGATCTTCGGCTAGCTCCTTTGGTAACTCTCCGGTCAAGAGTGTGTTGACATGGCTCTTGCGGCTCAACACATCGGCTACTACGTTAGCCTTTCCGGGGTGATAATGCAATCTCATATCATAATCTTTTATAAGCTCCAACCATCTCCTTTGCCTGAGATTCAACTCCTTCTGTGTGAAAATGTACTTCAAACTCTTGTGATCCATGTACACCTCACAATGGTTTCCGATGACAAAATGTCTACATGTCTTCAACGCATGCACTACGGCTGCTAACTCCAAATCATGTGTAGCATAATTCAACTTATGGGGTTTAAGTTGTCGTGAGGCATACGAAACAACTCTTTCCTCTTGCATAAGCACTGCTCCAAGTCCTCGACGAGAAGCGTCGCAATAAACTTCATAATCCTTGCGCTGATCTGGCAAGATCAATACTGGTGATGTAACCAGACATTTCTTCAACTCCTGGAAACTGGCCTCACATTCCTCAGTCCAATTGAACTTGGTGTCCTTCTTCAACAACTCTATCATGGGCTTTGCAATCTTCGAGAAATTCTCAATGAACCTCCGGTAGTATCCTGCGAGTCCAAGAAAACTCCCGATCTCTCCAACTGACGTGGGTGCTTCCCAATTTGTCACAGTAACAACTTTGGTGGGGTCTATTGCTATTCCTTCTCCGGATATAACATGTCCGAGGAATCCAACTTCCTTCAACCAAAACTCACACTTGCTGAATTTGGCATATAGCTGATGTTCTCTGAGTTTCCCAAGTACCAAACGCAAATGCTCCTTATGCTCCTCTTCATTCTTTGAGTAGACTAGAATATCATCAATGAACACCACGACGAACTTTTCCAGAAACTCCATAAACACCTTGTTCATCATGTTCATGAAATAGGCAGGTGCATTAGTCAGACCGAATGACATAACAGTATACTCATACAGCCCGTACCTGGTGGTAAAAGCCGTCTTAGGTATATCCTGCTCTCGAATCTTCAACTGGTGGTATCCTGATCGCAGATGGATCTTGGAAAATACCTTAGCTCCTTGCAATTGGTCAAACAAATCATTGATCATTGGCAGTGGGTACTTGTTCTTGATTGTTACTTCATTCAATCCTCGATAACCAACAACCATCCTCAACGATCTGTCCTTCTTCTCCACTAGAAGCACTGGCGATCCCCAAGGTGACGAACTTGGGCAAATATAGCCTTTATCCAGTAACTCCTTAATCTACTTCTTAATTTCTTCCAAATCCTTTGCGGGCATCCTGTACGGTCTCTTAGATATCGGCTCTGTGCTTGGCAAAAGCTCAATCAAAAACTCAATGTCTCTGTTCGGTGGCATGCCTGGCAACTCTTCTGGAAATACGTCAGGGAAGTCCTTCACCACTGGTACTTCCTCTTGTACAACTCCTGATAAGGGATTCACTTGAGTCCTCTTCGGCACATGTCGGGATACATACTTGATCCTTCTTCCTTCTAGGGTGGTAAGCAAAATCGACTTACTCGCGCAATCGATGTTTCCTCCATACATCGATAGCCAATCCATACCCAGAATCACATCCAAACCTTGCGACTCCAAAATGATTAAATCCGAGGGGAAAACATGCCTACCTATGGTCAATGGCATCTGAAAACATCCTTGACTGGCCATATACTCCGCTCCTGGTGAGCTTACTAACATAGGTGTTCTAAGAACCTTGGTGGGCAGTTTGGACTTATCCATAAATCCCCTTGATATGTATGAATGCGATGCACCAGTATCAAAAAGAACGATTGCAGTAAATGACTTAACCAAAAACTTACCTATTACTACATCCGGCTGAGCTTCAACCTCCTCCACGTTAACGTGGTTCACCTGTCCCCTGTTGAAAGGGTTAGGCTTCTTCCCAGAGCTTCCATTGCCATTTCCATTCTTAGCTTCAGGACATTCATTGGCAGAATGTCCAGTCTTCTGGCACTTGTAGCAAGTGACGTGGATCAAGTCCTTCTTGGCTGGGGTTGATGGGTTGGTACGGTTCTGGCCGTTGCTTCCTCCATTACCATTACCATTCTTAGGGCCACTATGGTTGTGCGAACTCCCTCCTCCATGGGTATGCTGAAAAGGTCCTCCCGAGTTCGGGGTAAAACGAGGCTTCTGCTGAGCTCCAGAATTGTACTTCTCTTGTCCATACTTCCTCTTGCGGCTGTCAATCTGCTACTGCTTCCCTTCAATCATGAGAGCTCGGTCTATCAACTCCTAGTAGTTGTTGAAGGTTGCCACCATCAACTACATGCTCAGCTCATCATTCAGTCCTTCCAGAAACTTCTCCTGCTTAGCTGCATCCGTAGCAACGTCATCTGGGGCATAACGTGCTAGCTTACTAAAGTCATCCACATACTGGCCAACTGTACGTCCTCCTTGGCGCAAGTTGCGAAACTCACGCTTCTTCATGGTCATAGATCTTGCTGAAACATGGGCAGTACGGAAAGCCTGCTGAAACTGGTCCCATGTGACAATGTCGATGGGGTAAGTGGCTGTGAAATTCTCCCACCATGATGTTGCGGGTCCATCAAGCTGATGTGCGGCAAAACGCACTTTCTCCGCATATGTGCATCCTGCAGTGTCAACTCTCTTCCCATCTTGCGGAGCCAATCATCTGCAACTATCGGCTCGGTGCTACTGGAGTACACCAGTGGATTCAGCCTCAAGAAATGGGCTAAGTGATCAACAGGTGGTGGTGGTGGTGGGTTGTTTTTGTTGTTGTTCCCCTGATTTTGATTCTGGACTAGCATCTGCATCAATGCATTCTGCTGCTGGATCAACTGAGTGAGCTCCAGTGGGAAAGCAAATCCATTGTCACGTCTCCGAGGCATCTGAGGGTTTAGAAAAAATGAGAATACAGAATAGAATGAGGTCTATAGCGAAAAACACTACCCATATGCACATGAGACAAACACAATCATATCACTTCAATCAATTCAAACAAGGGCTTACAACGGTCTAACTATCGTTACAAAAGTGCTCAGACTATACTACATACATGGGGGAATACTACTACTATCGACTAGAAAAATTGATCGGTCGAAGACTCCATGATATCTGCTCCAGCTTCATCAACAAAGTCATCATTGCTATCATCTGGGTCCGAGTCAGTGTCATCGATGATGATGTAGTTCTCGAGGCAAGTGCAATCATCATCTTCTCCTCCAGTCGCAGGGAATCCCATGAATACTTTTAGCTTCTTCTTCAGATCATCATTCTTCTCCATGAGGGTCGTCATTTCCTCCTCATATCCATCACGTGTAGACTTGAGTTCTTCTTCTAGTTCCATGATCTTGGTCATAGCCTTCTTCAGATCTATCATGCCTGCGCACATCTGGTTCTCCTGGCGACGAATGTGCTGGTTTAACTCCTGGATGAATGCTGCAATGGATCTATCTTTCCTGGTGCTAATCATCTCCCATTGCTCATCTCGGCGCCCACAAATCTGGTAGATAGTATCCTTGAGATCCTTGTGGTAAACTTCTCCAATGCGTCCCATGGTGATGTGGGCTACCATGCTCTTTCCTAGACTCCGGATTGGTGCATCAATGGAAAACTCTATGGGCTCAGTGACAGGCATGAACGTCCTTCCTGGAACTTCAACTTGAATCATCCAACGCTCCTCTTCTAGTAAAGTGGCGATGTAGGTCCCGGTGAACCTTGGTACTCCGATGTTCAGGTACCTAGTGACTTCCTTCAAGTGGCGTCCAAAGGGTGTATCTTCATCCGGTTGCGTGAACGTGTTCCTTGCATCCGCCATCCTCAAGAGTAGAAAAGGTGAGGAGTCAGAAATGAGAAGAGAGTAGTGATCTAGGGCTTTAGCTTAGTGGTCGTGTCCTACAGTCAGCGTGTGCTCTGATACCATCTTGTAGCGAACAGACCTCAAACAGTCTGATCTCTGTGCATCAGTGTCATCCCTGGATCGGTAATGCTGACATGCACAGTACTTGAAGGATTTATAACAGAGTAGCAATCACACACTTATTACATCGAATGTCTCAAAAGAGAACTTATTACAATAAATACGGCTTAAGGCCATCTAAAAACGATAACAGCGGAATGCTTGGAAGATAAAGTGAGTCCATCAACTCCAACAACATCACTGAGTGAAAGATCACGACCTAAGGCACCTTACTCGTCGTCTGAAAAGTCTGCAACATGAACATTGCAGCCCGAAAATGGATCAGCACATGGAATATGCTGGCAATGTAACACATAGAGAGTAATGAACAAAATAATGCTATCACTCATGCATATATGGCTGGTGGAAAGCTCTATGGTTATAGTTTTGCATAAAGCCAATTTTTCCCTACAACAAAGGAATAAATTTTATTTAACTATCATGGTGGTTGTTAAACATTGAGAAGGTTCACCCAACTCAATCCCAATTAAGCATCATCATTAGACCCAAACAGAATTAATTAAGTAACATGATGAGCTTCACATGATAATCCAGGTACAAGATACTCAAAACGTCCATAACCGGGGACACGGCTAACCATGATTAGTTTGTACACTCTGCAGATGTTTGCGCACTTTTTCCCACAAGACTCGATCTCCTCCGTCGGATTTCTCGCACTACATGGTGTTTGAGAAACGGATAATCGAGACATAGTCTTTCAGAAGCGTTTGCACCTTACGATGGATAGACAGTTACACCTACTTTCCCCTACATCTGTTAGTCTACCACTATAAGAGTTCACATGACATAATCAACTATTGTAGAGCCCTCATGATCCCTTTGAGCCTGGGTAGCGGTCCATCGGAGAATCACACGGTACCCCGGGATTTCCAAAAATACAGGCAACACTGGGTTCCCCATGTGCCTCAGTCCACCCAGATGTGTATTAAAGTTGCCACCTTATGTAAACCATTAATTAACAATCTCACGTTTGTCATGGTTACACTCACCCAATCCACGTCTACTAGCATAGCATAGCAATTTAAGCAAACCTAGAAGTAACTCCCAAAGGTTTGATAATAAAGAGGTAATAGGTACTACCTCATCTACTTCCTAGAACCCACATATTAATCAGATCCTAACCATGCTATTGTTTGGGGATTGATCTAATGCAATAAAAACCGGGTAGTAAAGAGGTATGATCAAAGTGTTACTTGCCTTGCTGATGATCCGTGAAACCTAGAGACTCGTAGTAGCAAGCTGCGCACTCCGGGTACTCTATCGCAAACAAATAAGCATACAATAAGCACTCATTTAATGCACTGGTAAAACTCAAATAAGAGATCTAACCAGAAAGTTCAACTCAAGAACTCCGGTTTGCAAAAAGAATCAAATCAAACGAAGCAACGAACCTCAAACGGCGAAAGAAACAAGCTTCATTTACTAATCTGGACCTAAGTCAAATTTTACAGTAGCAAAAACTTGTTTGAGTGGGTGAAACAGAAAGAGGGTTTCGAAGCGAAACTCTAGGCGCTTGAATCGCCTGATTCCGATAAACGAGCGAAAAGTTATACTAGAACGAAAATCGGATCAGAAATCGCGATCGAAAATAATCATGGAAAATCCGAGAAAAAAGAAAAACTGACGAACAGGCTAACGAACGAACGTTCGCTGCCTGCGGCTAAACGACGAAAACCGTTCGTTAAAATGAACGTACGGAAGAACATCCGCAAAATAACTAAACCGGAAAAAAAAAACTAAACCCATCTATAAAAAAACAACAGTGGTTTTTTTTTGAAAAGGGGCGGCCG
>NC_041383.1:363052232-363061616 GCF_002162155.2 Triticum dicoccoides
CGAGGTCAGGTGAGACGGGGCGGCGGCGGCGGGCTCCGGCGGCGGGGCGAACGGCGGCGGCGGCAGCGTCAACCGGCGGCGGCGACGGCGCACGGATCGAGGCGCGGCCAGGGTTAGGGTTTCGGCGGCGGCGCGGGCTGGGGTGAGCTGGGCGGCTCGGGCGGCTTATAAAGGCTGGGCGGGACGGAGTCCGGGTTGCCCACGGCGGCCCAACTCGGTTGACTTTTTTTCTTTCAAATATTCCGCACAGAAAAAGAAAGAAAAGAAATACTAAACTGACTCCAAAAATCCTGAAATAAGTTTTTCCCATCCTCTAAAAATAAGCCGGACCAGATGAACATTTATTTGGGCCTAAAATGCAATTTTGAAAAACGCGTATTTTTCCTAATTCAAATAAAATAGTGATAAAACTCCGAAATAAAATCTTATTTGATTTTTATTATTAAATCTCCCATATTTCTTTATTTTTGGGAAAGTCATTTTATTCCCTCTCTTTTATTTTTATAATAGAAATATTCGAAGTAAAATACTTAAAATCAAATGATCCTATTTTCAAAATTTGAGAAAACTCAAATATGAAAATAACGAATTCCCCAACTCTCTCCGTGGGTCCTTGAGTTGCGTGGAATTTCTAGGATCAAACAAAAAATGCAATACAATATGATATGCAATGATGATCTAATGTATAACATTCCAAATTGAAAATTTGAGATGTTACAAATATCAATATGTATTCCCTTTATGTAAAACTCTTTTCATTCAATAAAACTTTTCTTTATGAAAGATTATAGCATTTGTACCAATGTAATTTTTTGTACATACACCATAATATAAAAATTGAAGTGAACACGTAAAAAGTGAATAAAATAATTTCTATATGAAGTTTAATATTACTGTACACCGAATTTCTCACATAAAGTATCAATAGGCGCGGCGTGCCACGCGCGGGCATGAAAATTCAACATGGCTCTCGAGCAAGTAAGTACCCAACAGAATGAATTTGCAAGACCAACAATGATCTTCGCGGAAATATGCAATAATTTCTCCGATGTGGCACTTCTTCGCATGTACCCCAGGGTCCTCACAAAGATGATCCCATCATTACATACAAAGGAGCAAAGACACCCGTTGGACAGGCACAGGTATTTGCGAAAGCACTTTACTACTTCATTACAAACTATCCTACGGGGGTAGGGATGTCAACCGGTCCCGTTTAATCCCGTTTAAAGTCCACTTATGATATGATAGTTCAAAAAGATTTTTTGTTTGTTTGAGGAAAATGAACTATCAAGCTAACAAAAACTAACTAAACGGGATTGCAGACGCCATTTATTTGCCACTTACATCCCTAACAGGGGGATACACTAGGATGATTTAACTCAACTAGGCCGTCTGCAATCATTTACTTTCATGCAGTTGTATCATTGTATATGATATGTTCCATATAACGGTCTGTATACTGTGCCAATAAGTAGACTTTATTAGTAGCCTGTACCCTTCCATTCATCAGTATTTATCATACATGGCTGCAATAAATGTACTCATTTTCCATCTTTTAGAACTCTTTCTTGGTTTTAGTCATGCGATTCTATCATTAAAAATATAAGGATGACCTTTACGATCCGTATAAATACAATGTATCACCAGGCGCGGCGTGCCACCGCGCGGGCTATGCTAGTAGCCTCGAGAGGGCGCGCACAATTCAGCCCCAAAAGCAACCAGCTTGCCTCCTGTCACCAGATGGGGAATATATAAGTTAAAGAAAGCTCAATATAAGAAAATTGAGCCTAAATAGATTCCTAAAACAAAATGAAGCCAAATACCATGAGTATATCGGAAATAAAGTAGAGGGGTGAAAAATACAGGTACCTGAATACCACTAGATCACAAACACAAATTCACATGGTAGCACAATTTGGAAAGTTTCAGAGATAAACATCCTATCTTTACGTCTTTAGGGAAATGTTTGGAGTCGGCGCGCCGGCTGAGTATTGCGCCGGTCCTGTGCGAGCCATCTGATTGATCCAGATCGTGTGCCTCACAGGTCCGCGCTGGACAGGACCCACACACTGAAGTTTTACCTTATCTATTCACGGACGCCCCCATCCACTCGCTTTCTTCCTCACGAAACGCAATCTTCTTCTGTTCTTCTTCCCCATGTACCAGACGCCATGGCTCCAGCCGTTCTAGTGCCACTGCACTTCGAGGCCATGGCTGCCGCCACCGCCGATGCTACCGCTGACTAAGCATATGGTTTCTCTATACAACGATAACCTATTCAGCCACATCTCTTTTTGTTTTTGCTGCAACGGTACCGCCTGAAGCTACAACCAGCGTCAGGGAAGCTGGAACCGGTCTGGTTTTTTGCTACAAGCAGGCAACGGCGAGCATGGCCCGCGATGACAACGCCATGATTTTTGTTGCAACCGGCAACAGGGAAAGCTACCACCGGCTTCGGGATTTGCTACAACTCGGGAAGATGAAGTGTGGCCGGTGAGGTGATGACGGGCTGCAAATTTGTTGCTACCAGCAGCGGGAAAGCTACCAGCGACGATTGAATTTGCTGCAACCGGCGAGCGGTGGTGCGACGAGCGGCGATATGGATGACCACGGCGACCTGGATTTTTGCTACAACCGGTTACCGGTGCTGTTTATGCTACCACCGCGGTGACCGCGTGCTGCAAGCTGTGCGGCAACAAGGAGCTGAGACCTCGACGACGGATGCTGGGATCGGTGATGGGTCTGTTTTTGCTACAACGGCGGCGGTTTTGTTTTTGCTACAATCAATAATCACAAAAGCTACAAGCGATGAACGTTTTTGCTACAATGGCTGACGAGAAGGCGGCACTGGCAAGCATTTTTTGGTGCAACAGCCATGTTTTCTTGCTTTGACCGGCGTTTTTTTTTGCACGACCAGCAACCTGAGCTGTGACTAGTGCCACGGGAGCCGCGCTGTGCACTGGAGCTGCGACCGGCGTTGGCGCCATGGGAGCTGCGGACGCGCACTAGAGCTACAACCGTTTCCTTGGGGAGCTGCAACCGGGGGCACCACATTTGCTGGCGAGAAACGCAGGAGGCGACGACGGCGATCAGCGGCGAGGGCGGCGACAGGCAAGATGCATGGGGCGCGCACCCGACGAGCGGCATGAGATGCGGGTGCCGCACGAGATGCGGATGGCGACCGGTGTTGAAAGAAGGAGCCTTTGGGGCGAACTTTTTTTCCCAGATCTAATGAACCAGACTATTAGAATCTGACGGCCCGCGCGTGACCGGCCGAAGTTTTGGGCCGGCGCGCCGGCGCCTATTAGTGCCCTTATCTTTACCTACTAATAAACCAGCGATGTCCGTCATCGTCAATTTTGCAGAAAAACCCCTCCATTTTCTCGAATTCAACCCGCAGTTCTATTTTAAGTGGGTATATAAGAAAACGCTTCGTTTTTGCAAAGAAACCCCTGTATTAGTAACAATTCTACCCGAGAACCTTTAATTAAACTGCTTCACACCAGCGCCGCTTATCCATTCGCGCTCTCCACCGCCGGACACCGGCCGCCGCTTGCCGTCGGCGTCCACGCCGCAGGAGCCCAGGAAGGAGCGGCGCCGTCGTGGGGCTCAGGCGGCACAACGGCAGCAGGGCCCTCTTCACGGACCACGCCCGCTCCCTTTCCAGCCGCGGCGGAGCAGAAGAAGGTGAGGGGGGCGCACCCTTGCCGGCGGACGGCTTCTGCCGCGGCGGAGTAGAAGGAGCGCCGGGGGGGCGTCAGGAGGCCCAACGGAGACGGTGCTTGGGGCTCGTACGAACGGAGGCGAGCAGCGATAGGAGAAGCTCCGCGGCGACGCTCTGAAGACCATTAGCCATGGCGGCTGCGGCTGGCGCGCGCGAGCGGATGCGCGCGGCTGGATGGCGCAGGAGGCTCGAGGCAAGGGGGAGGATCTGTCCTCCTCCACGGCTGGTGCTGGCGGGGCTGGATGGCGCAGGAGGCTCGAGGCAAGGGGGAGGACCCAGCCTCCTCCACGAGCGGCGCTGGCGGTCATGTCCGATTTGGATCGGATTCAGTTCCATGTTTGTGCAGGAGAACTACTCCAACACGATTGCCATGGGTGCCCGACCCGGATTTCACATATTCTTTGCTGTCATAAAAAGAAAGCCTCCACCGGATTAGATCACAAGTTCTGAAGACGAACAGATCAATGTCGCCTTCGCCGATTTCACCATCGCCTCCGCCGACTTCACCTGAAGACCATCCACCGTCGTCTCCATCGACTCTGCCGCAAAACCATCTGCCATCGACTTTGCTGGAAGACCTTCAGGTGCTGCCTAGGCCTACTTTGCCGCAGGTATCTTTTTTCTTTGTGCAAATTATAATGGAGCTATGATGACCCAATTTTTCTGTTGGCATAGGCTCAAGCAATCACCTCTTCTTGATGCAAGCAAGTAGTAACCGTGAACAAGATGTCCCTAATTCTGTAGTATGTGTTGTATAGTAGTACACTCTTTTTTTGCTGCAGTATCACAATACCATCGTAATCTTATTTCTTTGTGTTTGTGTGACAAAGATATTTTGATCAGACTCATCTTGCTGGTTATTTATATACACAGTTCTCTGCCCGTATCTTGCTGGAAATCCAAAAATCCACCCTATAATTACCTTTTCAATATTGTCAGATGATTTCAAAATTGGAGGTTTAACTTCAAATTTTGTTGTTATTACAGAAAATGAATGGCATTGTTGAATTGACCATTGTAGAGGATTTCTATTCAGCCTATTTTCAGTTGACAATATACTGAATAATTTGGCAGTGAACAAGTACAGAAAAAATTCTTCAGAAGCGATAGTTTTGAACCTGAATTTATAAAAGAAAATGAAACAATTCGTGTTGAATATATCTTAGGCATCCACCAGGTTTGAGATGTTCACAGAAACATGTCAGTTTCAGGATGCTATAATTCAGAATTGCTGCCACACTGTAACGTTTCAGCCATTCAGAAACATTGCCCATGATGTTAATATGTTGACTAGGGGCCTTTTCTGGCTACTTTAATGAAAATTGTACACAGTGTCCTGCTGCATATATTAAATTGCAAAGTGAAAGTAACAAAAAATCCATCCAAAAGTTTCTGTCCAATTCATAATATAAATTACCTCTATGTGTCCTTTTATTCAGTTATTATAATTTACTCCTGTGTGTTCTCTTATTTAGTTCTGTCAGGAAGAAGAAGGGATTATGTTGATGTGGAGTATGTTCTTTGTTCTACAAGCATACCTACATGGGACTATAGTTCAGTACCTACCATGCATCTCATTCTCACTCTCATTCTCATTATGTACCTACCATTTTTGTATTTCGGGGTTGGATGAGTAGTGCTTTGATGGACAATGTTACACTGTTGTTCAGTTCAATTATACATGGTCGCCATGTGAGTGATGCCAAACACTTGGTTGTTCTGAACAAACCGTATCTCATGAGTTCAGGTTGTTTGATTGGCGACACTGTGTCTCAATGCAGTTTTGGATATTTGAGTGTCATAGTGATGTATTCTCGATCCACTCAGTAGGGATCTTATATTCAAAAGAATGGCGTTGGTGGGCACGGCGACTGTGATGGTGGCACTTCACACCTATTTGAATTATGAAACACATTATATCCATAGGAGCTCATGAGTTCAGGTTGTTTGTTTGGTGACACTGTGTCTCAATGCAGTTTTGGATGTTTGTGTGTCATAGTGATATATTCTCAATCCACTCAGTAGGGATCACATATTCAAAAGAATGGCGTTGTGGGCACGGCGACTGTGATGGTGGCACTTCACACCTATTTGAGTTATGAAACAGATTTATCCATAGGAACGTTTCCTGCTGTATGATCGACTTGTTCTGGTATAGGGTTTAATGGTGTGATTTTTGCCCTGTACGTTCGAGTTAATGGCACTGTTGGTATTATTTCTGATACCACTGAAGTGTGACATCTCTTTTGATGGTTCAGTAGAATTAATTATCTGGTATCACTTGATATTCAGAACGGCCCTGCCATACCTGCAATAAATAAAAAAGTGATTTTGCCTGGTTCTGATGTCTGCTGTGTGTGCGCGTGCAGGTGCCAAAGGCGTCAGGTGGAGGCCAAGGATGTTGGGCTCATGATGCCGACGTGTAAACTGTAAGTTTCATAGATTCAGATTGGGGCATTTCTTCTTATTATTTTGCCGTCAAAAGTGAAAAAGGGTGATGGTAATTCACCAAATGTCGATGTGGTCATCAGCATGTATGCTCTCAATCTCCTGGCAGAGTATTTTCCCTTAAACGGTGCTACTGTCACATGATGCATATCATGGTTCTTGGACCTTTGATCACTTTATTCTGCATTTACATGATATATTGCTTCTAGCCGATGAAATTTGGACCACATTTGTGTGCGTATGCATATCCTATACTGGAAACTTGTGCTTGCCCATTATATGATTATATTAGAAGTAGTCAATTGCAAATGTCCATAGTAATAAACTTGCGGTCACATGACTGATAACTTAAAGTTTGTTAGATTATGTGAATTGGTTATTTTGTTGTCTGCTATTATAAACTGGTGCTCTTGCTTTTCAAAACACATATAAACTGCCATCTACACTGAACAATGAGCCTTCATGTATAAACTAGAGCAATAATATTAGGCTGATGGAACCGACATTAGCAGCAATAATGATACAAATGGGTTTTATATGGGGAATTTGGAAATTTAGAAATTCTGTGGTTGTCAATGATGTTCCATGAATGACCATAAAAGAGGTTTGGTGGCCGACTCTGACAACTATCTGGCGTTGGGCACACATCTTTCATTCATGGAGAGGCAAAGAAGAGGCTGGAATCCTTGTGCCTTTACCTGACCCTCCAAACACCACTGAACTTCCTTTCGGGAATGTCAAAGGAGATTGGGCTCACTAAGGAAAACCATTCACAGCCAATGATCACATCATAGCTTGGCAGAGAAAGAACTCTGAATTTGTGAGTGAAGCTTACTTTTGCCAATTGGAAAGGACAGTCTGGCACCACCACAGCTGTGGATAATAGTGTGCCTCCTCCAGCCACAGAAACTGATCTAGGAGCAGCAGGCATTAATACACAGTTAGCTTTAACAACAAATGTCTGGTTTATAAATGAGGAGGTGCTCCTAGAGTCTATCAGTGCTACTGCTCTTTTCCCATTAATTTGACTGATCACATGAATAGTAGAAGCATCTTGATTGTAAGCGTTGCCCTGAAATGCAAACATGAAAAATGACACATAATTTAGAATCCAATATAAATCCAAGCGTGCGTACACTCGGTTCAGTTTCCATTCTTTTGTTCAGTCCACTGGATTCCCGGCGAGCCCGTGCGCGGCATGCTGATTCTGAATTTTGGCATGCTCTTGAAGTGTAGGATGATTGGTTTTGATGTCTCTGTTGTTTGTGCGCGAAATTGCATAATTTTTATACATGTTGTTTGTGCAAATGTTATGACCGGCATAGGGGCTTAGCCCAGTGGGTTATGTCCCAAGTATCTTAATTAGGGGCTTAGCCCAATTATCTTATCGTATTAGGATCGTTTGCTTAGGAGTCAAGTAAACCTCTCTATATAAGGAGAGGAGATGTATCAATCTAATCAAGCAAGAAGCAATCAGTATTTGCTCGGCTTCCCTTAGGGAGCCGGGAGACCTAACCCTAGCCGCCTCTTGCCAACGCCGCCGCCTCTTCCCTCGCGCACGACGGCGCCCAGCCGAACCCTAGCTACCTAATTACCTTCTCTAATTGGTAGGAGCTAGGGTTCTACCGGGTCTAGGCTGGAGGTTGTAGGGGAAGGAGGGGGCTGGACGTGGGCGATCTTGCGGTCACCGGCGGCTGGGCACCGTCGTGTGCGAGGGAAGAGGCGGCGACGTTGGCAAGAGGCGGCTAGGGTTAGGTTTCCCGGCTCCCTAAGGGAAGCCGAGCAAATACTGATTGCTTCTTGCTTGATTAGATTGATACATCTCCTCTCCTTATATAGAGAGGTTTACTTGACTCCTAAGCAAACGATTTTAATACGATAAGATAATTGGGCTAAGCCCCTAATTAAGATACTTGGGCCATAACCCACTGGGATAAGCCCCTATGCCGGTCATAACACTTCTCCCCGCCTGCACAAACAGCTCGTCCTCGAGCTGTAAGGTGGGGAAGCGCTTGCTGAACTCCTCGAGGTGATCAACCAGCGTCAAACACCTTCGCGACAGCTGGGGCGGCGACGGCGTCCTCCGGAATGTAGTCTGCAACCTCCAGGTAGAAGAGTCGCGGGCAGGTGTGGCCGGGCATGTAGGGCTCGTCGCAGTTGAAGCACAACCCTTGGCGGCGACGCTCAAGTAGCTCGGCCGAGGTGAGCCGAAGGAACGGGCGCGCCGCGGTCGCGGCGAGGGGTGCCGCGGAAGCCTGAGCAGGCCGACCCTGAGCGGGATCTGGCCAGGGTAGCCACCCAGTGGCCTGGGACGGTGACTCCTGCTGGACGGCCACCGCGCGGCGCTCGAACGCGCGGGCGTAGTACATGGCCGTGTGGATATCCTGGGGTCCTTGAAGCTCCACGTCCACGCGAATGTGATCCGGAAGTCCATCGACAAAGAGGTCGGCCCGCTGCTGCGCCGTCACGCCCGACGCGTGGCATGCCAGGGCCTGGAAACGGTCGGCGAAGTCCTGAACCGTGGAGGTGAAGGGAAGGCGGCCTAGCTCCGCCAGGCGGCTCCCGCGGATCGGGGGCCCAAAACGAAGGAGGCAGAGCTCGCGGAAGCGCTCCCAAGGGGGCATGCCGCCCTCGTCCTGCTCGAGGGCGTAGTACTAGGTCTGGGCTGCACCGCGGAGGTGGTAGGATGCCAGCCAAGTGCGCTCCGACGCGAGCGTGCGCTGTCCACGGAAAAATTGCTCACACTAGTTGAGCCAGTTAAGCGGGTCCTTCGTGCCGTCATAAGTGGCGAAGTCGATCTTGGCGAACCGTGGCGGCATCTGGGTCGGCGCGCCATGGCCGACCGGCTCGGCGGTGCGGAGCAGTGATGATGACAGCGCCCGGTCAACGGTGGGGAGACCGTCATAGGCCCCCGCGGAGCCGGACGAGGCCCCAGACTGCAGCGTGGGTACCGGTGGGTCCCCGGCCTCCGTGTAAACTGGCGGTGGCGACGTCCCGTTTAGCCAGGCCGGGATCTGGGAAGGTGACGGCGGAAACCGGACCTGCTGGATCGGGAGGCCTCCCGGTGTGGACTGGCCCAGTCCGGAGCTGGGCGGCGGCGGTGGGAGCTGGACCGGCGCGGGCGCCGCGGTTGGCGCAGCTGGGACCGGCGCGGGCCAGTGCGGCCACTGCGGCGCTGGGACGGGTGTCGATGGCGCCGCGAGAACCGGCGC